>NC_056739.1:1999025465-1999102965 GCF_019279795.1 Protopterus annectens
CCCACACAGGTATCATTGAGAATCTTTGCCAGCTGGGGGTTAAACCTTACATCACTAGATAGGTAACCAACTTCCTCACTGACAGAATACTGTGAAAGTTGGTGAATCAACCTGTACCAGTAGAGCTGCCACCATTGGCGTACCCCAGGGATCTGTGCTTGGCCCTTTACTGTTTGGAATCTATTTCTCAACAGTTCAGGGTAAAGTATATGGCCGTATTTATATATATTTGTTTGATGATTCTTGCATGCCGTGCACAATCACTGAGTCTACCTATGATGATAACATACTACAGGAGGGGCTAACACAGACAAATGATTGCTAACAAAGTCATGTGGTCTACAAATAAATGCAAAAATGTGTCTTTATTTTGTCCTTCTGCAAAGTGGAATTCCCTGTTAATTACAGCATAGTCCTGCTATGCTGAAACCCAGTGATGCAAGCACTGGGTACATATGGACACAGCAATCTGAACTTTGACCACCAAGTGTCCACACCGGTATTGAAAGCCTATGTTGTGCACATCATAAGTCATGCAATTGTATTCTGATCTCAGGTTTATATGAAAGTACTGCACTCAAACCTTATCAGAACACTAATACAGATTATAATGCTCTCTTCTGCATATACCTCACCAGAAACATGCAGCAGCTGGGGAGACCACAGGGGTTACTCACCATGCCATGATGTATGTGGATAGACTGAAATCCATGTCACTGTAATCTGTATTGTATTGGATGAGGTGACTTCCTCCTGGCCTCCAGGACAGCCTGTATCCCTGCCATAGTGGGAAGAGTGCACATCCACAAATCAGATATAGTTGATGACATCAGCAATGACTGGTGAGGAGAATATGGCAATAACAGTGTACAAAGACTACAGAACTCTTTATTTAATGTAAGCACCACTGCTCAAGTCTGACTTGGAGTGTCTCAGACAACACTTTATAGCTAATGACATTAGCAGTGTCTAGTGAGGAGAATATGTCAATAATAGTGTCCCACATGCTGGTGTAAAAGGCTCTCTGTAATGTCAAGGAAGTGCACGCACACACACACACACACACACACACACACACACACACACACACACACACACACACACACACACACACAGACACACAGTTGAATGCAGTGAGAATAGAATCCCTACCTATCTTACTACCCAGACTACAGAACTCTGTATTTAAGGCAAGAGCCACAGCTCAAGTCTGATTTGGAGTGTCTCAGACAATACTTTATAGCTGATGACATCATCAGTATCCGATGAGGAGAATATGGCAATAACAGTGCCCAACATGTGGGTATAAAAGGCTATCTGTAATGTCAAGCAAGTGTGCACTTGCATGCAAACACACTCCATTTGACTGCAGTGACAACAGAACCCCTACCTATCTAAGTACACAGGCTACAGAACTCAGTAGCTTATGCAAGCACCACAGTACAAGTCTGACTTTTATAAGACTGAAGGTCAACTTATAGTGGATGACATCAACAGGGTATGTAGGAGAGAAGATGTTGGGAGGCCTGCATGAAATGTATGTCTAAGCATGTGCAAGTATCAAAATGCTGTCATCCATGGCACTGGAACTGTAGGATACATACTTCTGCTGTTCTGGCTAGACAGACACACACACACACACACACACACACACACACACACACACACACACACACACACACACACACACTTACTTGATTGCAGTGAGAACAGAACCCCTACCTATCTAAGAACACAGACTACAGAACTCAGTACTTTACTTAAGTGCCATGGCACAAGTCTGATTTTTACAAGGCTACAGGACAACTTATAGTGTTGATATCAGCACTGGATGCAGGACAGAAGATGATGGGAGGCCTGCATAGGTTCATGGCTTCAGAGGTTTCTAGGACATTACTAGGCTAATATCTCTGGGGTCTTTATAATTCTAGCTGTGTTAAAACTCAAGTACCCTCATTGAGCATTGTTAGATGTTCGTTGTTAGCAGAGTGATTTTGTGATCGGCACTGACTGGCCCTGTCCATGAGGGGACATTGGTGCCACCCCTTGGGTGAATTTATAATCACCCATCCAGTTGTCAATTCTGCACTTGAATAGGGTCATTGAGGAGCACTGCTTCACATGCAGTGGGAGCCTAATACAGAGGAGTGTCAATCACCGGGAGATATAACGGTCTTTCCAGTATGTTCTGTTCATAAAAATGACCTGCACCATTCAGAATGACACTGAGATAATTCCAATAAAAACTTTGATTTTATTCCGTGTATTTAAGTGCTTTTGTTCCATAAGATAAGTCATCAGAACTGATAAAACATTTTAATTTACTAGATTAAATATAAAATCAAATAAATCACATGTTTCTTCCCAACCAATAACTTATACACATTAATTACTAATTTAACACTTCTAAAAGACTTGTTAAACAGCTCACTAAAAATACATTTAATCAACCATCTAAATATTCGAGACTGAGTCATTCAACCCTGGATGACAAGTGGCATTGAATTGTAATTGCCACACCAATTCACTTTTACTTAAATGATCTTTCATGATGATCTTTCGTGATGTAACCTCTTAAATTGTTATTGACCTGCTCCAATAATAAAAACTGAATTTATGTTCTTTAAAAAGTTGGACATGCCTAAATAATCTATTTGTTGTCTTCCCATTTCTTATGTCTAGCATGTGTTCACAAATTCTACTGATAAAATGACTTCTATACCTCACTGGAGGTAGGGCATTCTGCATTGCTGTTGTGTTTTCATTCTCCCTACCAGTAATCATTCACAGCTGCAATCCATTAGCAACAAACACTGATGGAGTGCCAGCACTAGTTTTACATCTCCTACATGGAACCAAATATTTGTGATTCAGTAATTCTTATGAGTTCACACCTCATTTGTATCTTCGGGTCTATATTAGAACACCAAACATTTAAAATGTTGAGTGTTCTAATATCGACCCATTTTCAGCGAACGCTGAAAATTTCAAAGAAGCAGAAAACCGAATTCTTTCCTAGGGAAAGAATTTGGTTGTCCGTTTCTGTTGCTTCTGTATTTTCAGTGCTCTGTTGGAAAGTTATAGGTCGGGTTCAGGTAAGTTTGCGATTGAGTGCAGGTTAGATATGTGTGCGACTGTGTGGACATGAGGATTAGGGTGAGTTAGGTGAGTTAGGGTTAGGGCGTGGGTTAGGTATTTGTGCGATTGTGTGGACATGAAGGTTAGGGTGGGTTAGGTGAGTTAGGGTTAGGGCGCGGGTGAGGTGAATGTGTGATAGTGACAGACCTTAGGGTTAGGGTTTGGGTTAAGGTAAGTGGATAGTTAGTGGTGTGTGTATAGTTTAGTGTAGGGTTAGGTGTAAGATTTTAGGTGTGTGTGGACTGCTGTTTGTTTGGTGTGCTTGTGTTGTGTGTATGTGTTTTAGAACAGCAATTTTTTTTCCTAGGAAAAAATTTGCTATTCTGAGCATTCGATGTTTGGTATTTTCGATTGGTAGGGTTCGATATTAGAACACTCTACATTTTTAATGCTCGGTGTTCTAATATAGACTCGTATCTTCACTGTGCTGACAGCCCTGAATCTACACCATGTAGCTAGGGAACCTGAAGGTGAGGAGACTTGTTTATGTGGGGAGCAGAAAAGAGGCTATTACTTTTGTACATATCTGCACAGAAGATTATTGAACTTCAGAAGATATGCTTGCATTTTTCAGCTGTATACTGCATATGTTGAAATGTCATTCAGAAAAATCTGTTTTATATATATATATATATATATATATATATATATATATATATATATGTATATATATGGATCTACTTTTCTTCATCTAAATTACACTTGTTCGAAAAAGAAAAGTAGATCCCCCCACACCCCCTACTTTAATATTCTCACTCTGAAATCGCACTACAGTGGGGAAAAGGGAATAATCCCTTATACCCACTGTACCACGATCTCAACAGTAGTTTTCTTAGTTGTACGTCAACACTAAATGTTGATGTACAACTAAGATTACATGCAAACTGCATGTTTTTATAACTTTTTTCTTTCTTTCTTATTTTTATCCTCACATGAAAGTGCATTTTTGACAAAATGCACTTTCGCGGAAGTACACTTGCGAAATTCGTTTTAGTGACTGGATCCCATACATATATATATATATATATATATATATATATATATAAATATAAAGATATATATATATATATATATATATATATATATATATATATATATATATAAATATAAATATATCTTGATTAGCAAATGCTAGACTTTTATCTGTCTGCATTAGTTAGAAGTGTACTGATGGCATGGGCATGTTTGTCAGGGAATTTCACAGGTATACACGATTGGCAGTACCTTAAAATGGAATGTTCTGTGTAAAATCTGTAGACATGTTTCAGGGACATTTCATTTGATAGCACGTTTTGCATTTCGGTAATGGTTTGTTAGCAAAATGTGCCATTTGCCTGTTCTTTTGGGGGTGGGGGGAGCAAAGCTGCATTTCTGTTATGGCACCAACAAGGATATGTTGCTATTGTTACTCTCCCTTTATTTGGCATCCAACCTGTTGTTCATATTTCATATTTCTAGACTGTTTTATCTTTCCCCAGTAGGTAATACTAAAATGCCACAATTTCTGATTTATCTGGGAACAGTTATTTTGTAGTTATGTGATACTTATATGTATTATCCTTCTGTTGTGTTTTAGGACACCTAGGACTATGACACCCAGGCATCTCTATCCCTGCCCCTTCTGTGATACTGAAAATCAGGTCATTGTGGAAGCTTTTAAGTAACATGGTGCCTTTCTGCTTGACAGGGGATGTGGAGATATGTCAGGCAGAATGCATATTTGGCAGGAGAGAGTTGCAGATGTCAATGCAGTAGGCAGACACAAAAGGAAATATGATCAGGTGTGCCACAGGGTCACTGACATGATTTTATCTGCACGGAGGAGAGCAGCTGCAGTGACCATGATCAGATGGGTATTGGGGGGGGGGCTGCTACACAGCCACTACTAACAGCAAATGAGTTCATGTCCGCTGTCAGAGATCCAGACAGCTCCCTGGAAAGTGCAGAACAGTATGTCCTTGACATTGGTGCTACTGTTTTAGGGACAGCAAGCATGTCCCAGGAGGAGCTTCCAGGTAGGATTTTGTATCTCAATTATTAAATACTATTGTATAGTAAAATATTTACATCAATATGTTTGTTCTGTTTAACAAGAATTGGTTGGGGGCGGGGTTGAAGATTGCTACAGTTACCAACATATTATGATTGATTACATATGGGGCTTAGGTTGGGCTTGTCATCCAAGTTCTTGTTGAAAGTATAGTTAATGGCCATATAAAGGGCAAAATGTTTTACCCCCTGTGTTACTTTTAATAGTGATGATGTTGTCTTTACCTTTTGCTTAATGTCTTACAGGACTATCTGGCACTGGGAGCATAAAATCATCTACACATGGTAAGCCAAACATTTTTATGTCAGCAATGATGAGCAGTTCAAATAAATATTTTAGTATGTGATGTTGGTGCCAGGACTGTTGTATGTTTGCTGTGCTATCTAATAGTGGCACCTCTGTTATTTTGTTAGCATATATTGCAGTATAGTAGTGTAGGTATTATTTTTTCCTGTGTATGTTGCTTATTATCACAGGTGATCCTGCCAGTGAGAGTATGAGACTTCTACCACCTCATGTCAGAGTATCAGCAGACTCTGATGATGATAGTGACCAAACAGAGGCACAGTCTGGGGAGGGTGCAAAGGTTGAATTTGACACTGAAGTTGACATATAGCCTTCAAATAAAATTCCATCAGACACAGCCAGTAGGCCTATGCCTACCCATTCCAGTAAGCCCAAGATACTGGAGAGATGGAGGGTGAGACAATCAGTCAGGGAAGTGTGGTTACTGTGGTTTAGGTGCCTATTGACTCTGGGTGTAGCCAAAATGTGCATGAGTTGCCATGCAGGAGGGTTGCTAGGGGTGCTCAGAGGAGACGTGCAGTCCATCCTCCACCTGTTCCAGGTGTTTCTTCCAGTGCTGTTCAACATATGTTTAGGGCCATCATGGATGCACAGGCATGTTTACATAGGTCCTCCAGAGAAATGTTTACGGTTGTAGATGTGGAGCAGGCTGACATGAGTGACTGCCTCCACCATAGGTAGGTACTAGGCTATTGGCCCTGGGGCCGATACAAGCCCAGCCAAAAAGGTACCCTGGCTTTTGCCACCCAAGAAAATTATTTTCCTGTGCCACTGTTGAGCAGAGCTACAGAAGTGATCCCCAGGGTGAATTTCCTATTTCCCATCCAATTATGTTGCTGATTCAGTGGATTGGATGAGTGATACTTTCAAATGGGTGGTATCTGTGATGCAATGTCTGCTGGGAGGGAGACAGGATCCTCATGGTTGTAGATCAGCCACATCATCTGTTGTTAGCCAAAGTGGCCTTGCCTGATCACGCTTCCATAGTGGCAATACTTCCATCAGTGGTTGGGCTGTCCACACCCAGACATGGCAGGCCACAAGGTCATGGTCCTGGGCGTCCTTGTGAGGGGAGCTCATCCAGCAGACATCAGTCATGTTCATGGGCTGTCCACACCCAGACACGGCAGGCCATGGGGTCATGGTCCTGGGCGTCCTTGTGAGGGGAGCTCATCCAGCAGACATCAGTCATGTTCAGGGAACAGCAGTCTATCTGACCACCTCTACAATGCATGGCTCACACCTGTCCAACATACCAAGATGTACAGCTAGCATAGAGCTTGGCTGTGTTCATACAGACACTCACATCCAATTTCACCTGGAGGACCCATACAGACACACACAGCAGTTACATGGTTCAACCAGGAAGCTTAAAACTAATTTTGTCTTACTGGCCATTAGTTACTTTATCCAAATCTCTTTCTTACTCACAGACACACTCATTGACCTTTTGTGTCAACCTAGGCTTTCTGCTCCCTGACACAACACCCTGTGCAAGTGATGATAACTGTGCCATATCCATGTTTTCTATCTTTTGGATTCAGGGATACATAAGCTTTGTGTCTGATGCTCAGGGTGCATAGCTGATTTAGTGCTTGATATATCTGTATTTGTGATGTTAAATTGTAATTGTACCTTTGACTTATACTGGTCTCAGAAAGTTAGATAGTTGATAGCATCAAAACTTTTCCATTTTTATTGTTAATGATGTTGTGACGGTTGTGAAGTCTGAAACTGAAATGTGTATCATTACTTTCTAATTCTCTCCTTAATGATTTTCCAGTACAAACTTATGGTGCTAAACTGTGGGCATACAATTACTATCACTACTTTTGAGAAGTATGACTGTGTGAATCTTTGATACCTGAGACCTACTACTTTGTAATGGACTCATATAAGTCAAATAAGTCTCTGCTGTCTCATGTTAAGGTAATTTCTGTACAAATCTCCCACCTTTTACTTGCTTACACTACCAAGTAACAACATGCAAAGATATGGCAGTCATTCATATTATTACACAATACACTCCAGGTTCAACATTTACCTTATATATCCAGCAGTTGCAACAGTTTTAGTTTGGGGCTGACTCTGTCTGGTGCATGCAGTACACAGCCATTACAAGGGTAGGTAAAGGTTGTGAGTGTTGCCTGACATCAATGTTACTATATGTATGTGGGTAGCAGGAAGGTTTTAGGCCCTTAGGTGATGAGTGAGTGTACTATGTGTTGTCTCTTAGTCAATGTGAGGGCATATTGAGCAGACCTACATCTGCCTACACCCACAGAAGCTGCTGCTTCCCCCTCTGACTCCTCACCTGCATGTGGCTGTGGTGACCTTGCCATTGGTGGTGGGATGTGTGCCCCTTCCCCTTGTTGATCTTGCTGAAGCTGTTTTCTCTGGATGGCATATACTGTGAATATTTCAGTTCACATACATAGATTGTACTGCAGGGCTCCCCCAGATATATCTAGGCACCAGAACCATGACTTCAGCAGCCCAAACACATGCTCTATGATATTTCTGGTTTGAGAGTGTGCCTCATTGTGGTGTTCTTCAGCAGATGTGTGTGCATTTCTGATTGGTGTCATCAGCCATGGTTCCATTGCATAACCTGCACTGCCCAGTAAGTGACCCTGTGGGATATATCCCCTAGTCAACATCTGATACAGTTGGGAGGTGTACCAGATATATGAGTCATGGTAACTACCTGGGTTGGCAGCACACATGTTCAAGAGGATTCTCTGGCATTACACACACCTTGGCAGTTAATAGCGTAGAAGCCCTTTCTATTAATGTAGCACCTTCCCTGTCCCCTAGGTGGTGCCTTAATTTCTACATGTGTGCAATCTATGGCACACAGTACTTCAGGGTAATGTGCTACAGGGTAGAACTTCTGCATATTTCTGGCCTTATTTTTAGGGGTACAGGGAAAATATATGTGGTTACTAGCATGCGGGAGCATAGCATTCAGGAACTGATAGAGGAACGTGGATGCTGATGCCTGTGACACCCTCCAGCATGTCCCCTGTTGTTCTTTGAAAGGTACCTGTAGCTAAAATTCTAAGTGCAACACATACCTTTGTCTCCATTGGGATGGGCTCCCGTTGGTTTGCCCTGGGTCTGAGTTGAGGATGATAGAGGTTGCAGAGTTCCTGTAGTCTGTGTCTCTGTCCACCCTATAGTGCTCTACAATTTCCACATCATGTAGGTTGTGATAAGTTACCTGGGGTCTGAAAACTCTTCTCCTTGTTGACCTTGGTCTATTAGCAGCAGCAGCAGCATAGACTTCAAACTGTTGCACCTATACATGAATTAAAGCAACACCAGCCCCTAACATTGTTTCTGTGTAGACTCCTTTTTCGTGGCTGTATTCCAATAGGTTTGGAATTTGCAGGGAAAACCAGCACTGAGTCTACATGGTTGCTTTATAGCTTGTTGAATATCCCTTCCATTATAGATTGGTTGATTAGCATACAATTCAGCTGCTTATGCTGTAATTTCCATGCCACAGTGTTCAACTTGTTTGCACGGCTGTGCGTGTAGAGTTGCTTAATGAATACAAAACAGTGCACTGCCGTGTGCGTGTAGTGACGCAATGCCCATACAGTGTATACGGACTGTTTAGTCTTTACTGAATCTGGCTGATAGACTTTGTGTTTTAAAATTTTTCACTGGAATTAAAAATAGAGTGTTTATCCTTACCTTATTCACTTGGCTAATTTAGCCTTTTCTGCCCCCCCCCACCTACATTCATTACAATCCTTATCTAAGGCCCTTCATATATTTACTGAATTCCTTTCAATCACTGACACTTCCCAATGACTACCCCACACCAATTAAAAGTCTTCTTAACATCTATCAGCAGTATGCCCTTCACTGCCACTTTAGTTCCACCCACACAAGTATATTTAAGGGCAATCTCAAGTAATCAGTGGATGAATGCCACTTGATAAAGCTTACTTGCAGATCTTCCAATTGCATCTGCTCCTGCTCCAGCCTCATCTTCATCACTTTAGCAAACAATTTAACATCAGTGTTACATAGTGAAATTTGTCAGACATTGACTGGATCCTTTGCACCCCCCCTTTTCCTTTTGTAAGACAATAATCACCTCATTTTTTATGAGACAAGTAGGTCACCCATTACCATTACTTCTTTCACCACTCCCACCAAAACTCTACCTACCACTGATGCAGTCAACATATAGTAATTAATGAAGAAACATTCTGGCCCTGCTACCTCCCTACTTCTTACACCTAATCTCTTTGAATATCTGTCCTTCCCATGCAAGTCAAACTGGATCTCTTCTTGAAAGTTTTTTCTCTGTAATTCTTTAAATACCTAAACTGTTACCCAGTTTCTTTATATACGTCTCTGTAAAGCCTCCCTGATATCTACAGTCTTAACCACCATTCGCCTCATTTCCTTAATCTGAACCTTTTTGCTTTGGTCTTTTACTTTTCAAGTCAACAGCTTAGTCTCCCGGCCTTCCTTGCCCACCAACTATCTCTCCTCTTCTCCACTTCTGCTTCTACCCATCCCTCTTCCAACCATTTTATTTTAACGTTTTATCAACAAATAAAACTTTCAGTCTGCTTCAATACAACTGGTTTTATATAAATACTAGGAGGAGAAAGAGAACTATTGATTTATTTGTTTATTTGTTTACCAGGAAAGTCTGACTAGGCAAGAACACATTTTCAGCAGATAATTGGGGAGAAAAGCTCCAGAAGATACAAATTACAACAATTTTACACAGGATAAATACACAATGGTAAGAGAAAAATATAAACATCAAAATAATCTACAGAATTTTGTTTTTTCAATCTGATAAACATTATTATCACAAAATGAAAATCAGAATAGACCACAGTACTATTAGCACAACTTGAGGAAAATATATCAGATACCATCACAATTAAATATGTAACATGAACAGACAATAACATAAAATTCAATTTAATAAGGTTAAGACAAATTGAAGCAGTAAAACGAAAAGTAACTTGCACATTACTCAAAGCTGGCCTGCATATAGTCCATAGTGAGCAATCAGCCAGCTGACAGACATTAAATGGGGGAGGGAGGAGGGAGAAGAGGGTTTTGGACTAAAAATCTCTACTCTTAGGATTCCGGACACAGCTCTAAAATAGAATGCCACCACAATGAGATCTGATTGGTTTGGGGAGGTGTTTTTGAAGCACCTAAGTATTGCAACATAGAGCACCATTTTAGGCCAACTCTACACAGACACAGATGCTGACGAAGTTTATTACCCAAGAAACTGTGGGGAGAGTTCCAGTTGGATAAACAACCTACAGACATTATAAAATATAAATGTATTTAAGATAAGTATGAAAGAAAAAGAAAAAATATACAAGATAAATGAAAAATGAATATGAAAAGAAAAAAAATGGTAGTATTAGTGGCAGAAGATAAAGGCTTCCCTTTCCACAGTCACAAAAGAAAGGAAATATTAAGATGAGCATATTAAACAATAGTACATTAAAGTACAGAGAGCTGTAGACCAATACAGGCTAATGTATGAATTGGAAATATTGGTTTGAAACAGATAAAATAAGAGAGTTAGTATAAAGTATATGAGGGCATGTGGAAAAAAGAGAAGTTTGGGTATCACTCTGGTTTCATACAGGAACATTGCCAAAAAGTGGAAAGGAGTTATTTTAGTAAAGGCCACACTCATTAAAATACTATGTATTTTAATGGCTGCCATTACTTATAATCATCCAGTTTTATTCCAGTGATTAGACTCAGAGGTTTTTGCCATTTGGTAAAGGAAAATTCTGTTCTTCAATGCATTTAACCTTATCGCAGCCTTATCTTTTCCTGTAATATTATCTACATGCTATTTACTGTTTAAAAGCCTTCATTACATTTGAATTTCTTTATTCCATTTTTTTCTGCCACAGAGCATTTCAAAGAGAAAATATTTCAGATTTCCTGGCAAAGACCAAACATCCAAATTTCTTAGCTCTTAGAATTAGCACTTCCTACTGTTTTACAGCATGAAACTGTCTTGCTGAGGCCAGTAAAGTGCTATTAAATACCCAAATTAACATAAAACAATGAGCAAAATGAGAGATGTACTATGCTGTAACACTACTAAATAAAGGGGCAATTTTTGTCACTAAATTTAAGGAAGTCTGAAGTACTACAAACCTTGCCATGTCTTTGAAGTGACAACTGTTAGCCACAACTGAATGAACAGAGCTGCTAAACGGAACTCACATGTCTAACATCTCAGGGAGAGCTGAAGGTATGGCAATTGTTTAAGAGCTACAGATTTGATTTTCTAATAAAATCCTGCAATTTAGCTATGTTGGTTGAAAAGGGCTGAAATAAATTGAGATCAGTCAGTGAAAAGGAAAAGATGACGAGGCTTCTAAAGGCTGTCTAGGAAGCCGGTGAATCACAGCACTATTACTTTGTCTAAATGAAGAAAAGAATACCTAGTTTATTACATCTAGAATTTAAATAATACCTAGTTTATTACATCTAGAATTTAAATAATACCTAGTTTATTACATCTAGAATTTAAAGAATACCTAGTTTATTACATCTAGAATTTAAAGAATACCTAGTTTATTACATCTAGAATTTAAATAATACCTAGTTTATTACATCTAGAATTTAAATAATACCTAGTTTATTACATCTAGAATTTAAATAATACCTAGTTTATTACATCTAGAATTTGTCATGCAATGCAGGCAAAAAATGTTTTGTGGGAAGAAGATAAACATTTATGAAAAACTAAATTATTCCTGCAGATGATGATTTGTGGGTAAAGGAAAGTACAATAAACTACAAAATAGCAGAGTGATACTAATGCCTTACTATAGTACAGAATATTATACTATAAAGACTGAAACATGTTTTTCAAGTGGCAGGGTAGAGCTTTCCCTTAAATGAAATAATCTCATCATACAAAATGCATTGGTAGAAAAGTGTTCAGAGTAGACCTGGGTGCCTTAATATATTTTTACATCTCCTTGGGAAAACAACTGAAATGGTCTTAAAGAACTTGAGGCAGACATTTTTTTCTTTACAATATATATTGTATTATATTATATATTATTTTATAATGTATTACAGTTAAGATGAGTAAAGTATGTGTATGCATATACTTGAGTGTGTATTAAAATGTTTTATATAAGATATCTTTTAGCAGAAATATTAATATTTCTAATTAATGGATTTAATAAACTTGTTTTGCATTTCAAAAGCAAATGTAAAATTGACTTTAATAATGTTACATAATAATAACATATTAATACAATAAAAAGTAGATTAATGGGATATGACTAATCATGTTAATTGTTTTAAACGGGAGAGTCCAACGGGACTCATATGACCCCCAAAGGAAAAACCTTTTTTAGCTTTTATTTACAGGAACATAAAAACATAGAAATGTTGTTTTAGTATTAATTTGGACATCCATTTCTCTACAGAACATGAAGTTTCCATATATATATATATATATATATATATATATATATATATATATATATATATAGATATAGATAGATTGCTAGACAGAGCTATCTATCTATCTATTCATTGGGAAATATCTTCATGGGGTTATGGCAGAAGACAAACAGTTCAAAGGCAACAGATTAACCTATGAATTTATGACTCTATAAATACTGACATAGACTGTATGACATTTGTCATGCGAGCAATCTGCTTCCCATAATTTCAAAATTGGGATGCTGCAATTACATAAATGACAACTAAAGAAAATTAGCATTAATGGTGCATAACAGCTCAGAATCATGGTAGAAATATGTCTCTTGGCAACTGGTGTTTCTTCTCTCAGCACCATAGTCAGCCATTAAAAGAACATGAATGAATAAGGACATGGTCTAGAGTGAGCAGACAAATCAGTGACAGATCTTAACAAAGAGATGAGGAAAGCTGTAGTAATTATCAACAGATGTAGTGAACAATGTGGATTTCCCAAGGAATCAGCCAGTTCTCCATAGCAAAACCAATCAATGAATGCAGTGCTGCAAAATGCAGGGTCAGCATACTGCATTTTGTTTAACTTACTCAAACGTGTAATGCCTATACCTAGGCACAGCTAATTAAATGTTGGATGTAAAGTCCATAAAAAGTGATACTGCAGCCGCCATAGCCCTGACAAGAGCATAATCAGAATTAGTCATCAGTAGATGTTGGGTGCCTCTGCGGTACATGTGGCACAGAAAACAACTTGCAACTCATCGGACATACTCATGGTTTGACTCCCAAGATGCACATCTTTTATTTCTGCAACTATTTCATCACTTTTTAAAGTTTCATAACAATTTAGAAGTTATACAGGATGAAGTCAACCCATGCCCTAAAATTATGAAAAGCTTAGCAACAGCTAGGTGGAAGAGAACTTACCACAGGTCCAGGCAGTCCAGGGGGTCCCTGAGGTCCCTAAAAAAATGAAAGTAAAAGCAGTTAATTGTATGTTTTTTGGATGAAGTTGAAATTTTGTGACTGGGTAATGGCATCAGGGTAGATTGCTGTAACAATACATAGTAAGATATATATATATATATATATATATATATATATATATATATATATATATATATATATAGGTTCATAGGTGTGTACTAGGCTAATGGCCCTGGGGCCTTTACAAGCCTAGCCTTAGAATTACCCTGGCATAGTGCCACCTGGCATTAGTTCCCGGTGCCTCTATCGAGTAGATACATGCATATACTTCTCTGGTCCTAATGGTACACATTCACAAGAAAACTACAGCAGCTCAATCATATTCGCTCATTATCATAGTAGGTTTCAAGTCACTGAAATGTTCCATCTCATTATAGTTGGATATCCCACTATGCCATCAGCTGTCACCTTTAGCAACTTTTTACACATGGTTTCACAACAGCATTTTGTATATTCATTAATATATCGATATGTAGGTTCAGTCTACTGTCTGATAAATAGTACATACTATGTATGAAATTAGGGACAATGCGAGAGAAAACAATACTGTTGACAGGCACAAAATCTTCTCAAAAAATAAGTTACACCATGAATGTACAAATTACTATTGGGAATAACAGCAGTCTTTCAGGTAATACATCAAAAAGTAGATATTATGCCTATCCAGTGCTATCTAGGGATAATGGCCTGACCATCACCCAAGCAACCTGAGCTCATTTTATTGGTGTTGGCATCTGATGGTGCTAGCCAGGAGGATGGCTGTGCCTATCCTGAGGAAGAAACCTTGGCTGGTGTATGCCTAGCATTGCTCTTGCAAAAGCCAGAGCTGAGAGAGAGATAACACCAGGCTGGGGATGAGTGGGAAGGTACAGTTGTGTAAGAACTTACCATAACAGCTGATGCCCTACTGATCACTGTTGCAGTATTTAAAACAGATGGGTTTTTACTGCTGATGTCCGTCTGGGGTACAAATCTTAAAATTTCCCTGCAGTATACGTCCAGTGTATAACTTCAGGTCACAAGCATAGGAATATACTGGTGGATGTATGAGCATAAATCCTTAGCCTGTCTCTATGTTATTAGCCTGAAGACATCTGATAGATTGCACAGCTGGGAGGGGGCCAAGCAGAAGGGTAGTGGAGACCCCTTGGTCCTAGGGTCTGCCAGATAGGGCAAAAAAGAGACAATAGTATCTTTAGGGGAATATAATACAGCAACAGTGACCAGTAGAACATCTTCTGTTATGGTAAGTTCTTACACAGTTCTACTATGTCCTGACTGAGATCACTGTCCAAACAGATGGAGGATTCCCATAGTTCAAGGGAACAGAAGGGTCGATGGTTGAGAATGGAGAGAACTGTCTAAGAGTCTAAACAGGATTGGCCTAGTGAATTCAGCCTTGGATCTTGAAAAGGTATTCATTCTCTAGTGTTTTGTGAAAGTGTGTGCAGAAGACCAGGTGGGAGCCTCGAGGATTAGCCTGGCATCCATCCCTATGTATAAGGCCCCCCAAGGAGGCCACTGCCCTGGTAAAGTGAGCTCAAGGGCAGCTGGGCAGGGGTTTGACATTGTGTGAGTAACAAAATGAACTGGACTTAGAGATCCAGCTTGCAATGGCTTGTTTAGACACTGGCTGGCCCAGCCTGGAGTCTATGAAAGAGACAAACAGTTGGTTTTACTTACAGACAGATTTATTCTTATCCAAATAAAATCTCAGCTATCAGTGTACTGTATAATTAGGGAATGTAGGAGTCTTTCAACTTGTTCTGTGGGTTTAGAAAGAAATGAGCAGGTTGAGAGAAATCTTGTTCAACACTTTAGACATGAAAGAGGGGTTAACCCTCCAGGATACTCTGTCCTTGTAAAAAATAAAAAAAACCTAGGATGGCCACGTGTTCCTGTATTTCTGAGGCTTGCCTAGCATAAGTACAAGCCACCAACAGGATAGTTTTCCAAGTGCAGAATCTGAAAGTAGAAGATGGAGATGGCTCAACGTGAGGCAGAGTGAGCTTTTCTAGCATGATGGTGAGGTCCCAAGGTGGGGGCACAAGTTTCCTCAGTGGTTTTAAATGTAGCACCTGTATATCTGGGGATAATAGGGATATGGATTTGGAATGCACCCTGTTCAAGACATCAACCCAAAAGATAAGTTAGAAGCAAACACCTGTGGCCAAATGGTGGTCAGTATCTATCATAGCAGTAATCCTAGGACCTGCTGGTGGATGTCAGCAATAAAGAAAGCTGCAGGATTAAAAAAAGATACCTTCTGTGCAATGGTAGCTGGGGTCTACAAATCTGACTGATGAGTACTGATAAGTTAGCAAGGCAGCAGCTGTGGCAGCCACCAAAACAATGATCAGGCTGCAGGTGGAGTCTGTCAAGGTCATGAAGAATGACTTTTAAATTGCTTCAAAGAAATTAAGGCAAACAATTTGGCAATGCGGGAGAAGAAAGTACGATATTTTCCAAGCTGTTTTCAGCGAGTGTGGAGAAAAATTGCCTTCAACTGGGAATACTGTTGAGAGGGGGAGGAAAACTTTGAAGAACATCTCAATTTGCTGGGCATTTCCTATTTGGAAGAGGCATGTTAGAATCAGATGATGGAATTTGATAAAGTTTGGTAGATTAGGTCACTATGGCATTAAACTGCTTTTTTGGCCAGGATGCATGACTAGATGAGATCTGGATGGAAATGTTGAAGGCACTGGACATTCTTGGGGTGTTATGGTTAATGTTGCATTAAAGACTAGGAATATACCTGTGGACTAACAAATACGGGTAGTTCTTTCCATTTTTAGAAAGGGGACAAGATGGTGACACTTTTAAAGGACTTGCCCTTCCTTATCGGTCTCTCAGATAAAACATATATCAGGGTTCTAGAAAGGAGACTATCTAATAGTTAAGCGTCTTGTTCATATTGGATGGGTCATGGGAGTTTGCTGCTACTGTCTACATGTATTATCCAGACTTGGAGAAAAGCATATGGTCACTTACCGTGCAACGTCTTTGAGAAGTTTTACTACAGTACGTGGTTTCAGTGCTGTTGCTACATGTCATCTGGTACCCAATTTTGAGAAGTAAGAAAAGACTGACTACAACTTTGACCTGTTGCTATGTAGTGTGGAGCTTCTTTTTAATGCTGACTATTACTAAAGCAGAAGTGCACATTCACTGTACACCATTAAAGCCAGTTACCCCTTGTTTAATAACTGGTATGAGTGGTTAAAGTCAACCTTACACTGCTGCTTTCTTGTCAAATCAAATACTGATGGCAGTGGTGCGGGAATTAAAACCAGTAGGCCCTAACTTTCACATATTAATTGGTGGCATTTGTAGACCCATTTGCCACATACTAATTAGCAGGTAGTTGTTGAATAATGTAGCCTGGACTTGCATAACCTGTAAAACAAATCTGATCACCAAAAAAAGAATATTCTTGCATCCACAAGGTAAATATGCAGCAGTATATCTTACAGAGTAATCATTTTATTTTTTAGCTAGTGTAGTTACAAAGTAGGCAGAAATGTACACTGTAGACTATGGAAAATGCCAGTGTCACATGACTTTGGAATGAAGAACTGAAAGAATTACATATGCCACTACTACAAAATAAACATGACAACAAACGTAACTGCAGATTAAATGTAGTCCACTAAAACTACAGTCAGTCAGGTAGTGACTGTAGGTGCAAAGTATGAAGCAAAGCAACTCAATTCAACCCCATATGATCATAGATCTCAGTTAGAACTAAACAGACTAGACGTGGAGATGAAATGCCTGGAGGAAAAGGAAGCTGAGAGAACTAAACAGCCTGAAGCACAGGAAAGGGAGAAGGAAGTGTGAGAAGAAAGAAGAACTAGCGTGAGAAGGAGGTGCTCACTCTTCATCAAAGGCACATGAATAATGCGGAGGGTGCAGCAAAACCAAATTCTTTCCACAATTTAGACAGAAAGATGACTTTCATAGTTTTATGCAGGAGTTTGCACAGGGGCAATGGGTGGCACTTTAACTGATCTGCTTAAAGGCCAGTCAATGCATGTTATGTCCAAAATGTCACGTGAATTGTCTGAATTATGATAATGCTAAACAATGTTTATTTGCATATTTTAAAATGGATTCTGAAGTGTAAGGGAAAAAAAATCAGAGAGGACAGAAGAAAGACAAATGACAGTGAGAGTCATTATTGCAAAAATAAGGACTTATTTTCATAGGTGTTTGAGTGGATGTAAATTTACTAGATTTGAAATGTCATACAACCTTATTATAAGGTATTTTGCATGAAAACATGATATTCTGGCTAGGGAATCAATAGTTTTGTATGTAAAACTGCCGAGGAAATTTGGAAAAAAGGATTATCACTACCTAGCCAGCAAGGAACAACTGCATGAAAAGGGAGCACCCACCACTACATATAGGAATTAGGGGAACACACTGGGGTTCTGAATTCTCAGAGCAGATTACACAGGCAAAAAGGGAAAACATTAAGGTCTTGTACTAAAATGTTTCTGGTGTCAGATGGTTTAAATGTCCACAGTGACAGTGATTGTTGAAGAAAAAAACTTGTGTGTGTGTGTGGGGGGGGGGGGTTAATAAAATTATCAACCCAGTCGAGGTAAGCAGACTTGAAACTGCAGCTGCTCCAGATTCTCACAAAAGCCTGCACCCTATCCTGGTAGGGAAGGTTTTGCTAAGAGTGATACTGTATTAGATGATATTGCTAAGCCTGTAGTTTTAAGAGAGAAGCATTACATGCCAAGGAAGGTTCATGAGAGGACATCTATTCAGGTGTAATTTGCCAGGGTTCATTTGAACTGAGGTTCAAAACAAGGATACAAGCAAGTGGCATGTTTGATGACATCCATGCAAATGTTCTAATAGGCAATGGTTCTGATAGACAAGTAAGGAGGCAATCATGTAAGAAAGGTAGCGGGGGAGAGGGTGATACCTGTTAAGTGTTCACACCTCTAGTACAGGAGGGTAAAGTGGTCATTTCAAAAAAAGAGCTAGGCGAATTCTGAACCACAGCCACAGCTGGCAGATTGCACTGGATTTCCCGCTGAAAGGAGTTACCTCAGGGGAAGAAATGGCTGATAACAGTGAGCCTAAATTTGAGCTACAAAATGCTGCATTTCTTTTAAAAGGACAAATGGGGAGGATCTCAAACTACTCTGATGGACCTGTTTCACATCCGAAATAAAAATCAGAGTTACCTGATCTAGGGACCCAAACGTCATCTGCAACATAAGTATGACATGCACAGGTATGTGTTTTAGAGTCTAACCCTTCTCTGAAAAGGCTTCCCATCCACGTGAGGCAGATGTCTTCCTTAACCCAATTCAAGCGTAACTTGGACTAGTGGATATGGAATCGGAAATTTACCCATGGTCTGACAACTATGTTTCTATTAGACCGAAGCAGACCATAAATGCTCGACCACCCATGCCCAAGCCTACATATACCCCTTAATATAAGCCTAGGGTATCAAACCTTATCAGATACATTTGGGAAGCATAGCTAGACTTAAAAAGCCCCCCAGAGGGAGTGTTAGCCTTGTAATAAGGCTCTTGCTACCCCCATAGTGCCTTTTTAAGGCAAGGCTCAAAAGATAAACCCACCTCCATAGGTATCACAAGGGATAAGAAACTAAGAGTAATGCTACTCAACGCCAGAAGTCTAAACCTCAAGATGCATGCACTCGAAACTCTCCTTAGCATGGAGAACATCGACATCTGTGCAGTAACAGAAACCTGGTTCAAGGCTCCCAAGAGCACCCCAGCACTACCAGGTTATACCTCATACCAGGCTTTTCAGCCCCAAAACTTGGACCAACCCACAAAAGGAGGGGGAGTATCAATATTCGTCAAAGATACCCACACCTCCAGGTTGGTGGCACAGCACGAAGCATCAGAGACTATCCATGTGCAACTAACAGTGGGTAAAACTGCCTTCCAGTTTATAGCCTGCTACAGACCACCCTCCCTAACCCAGGAACCCCACTTGGCCTTCCTGAGAACACTGGAAAATATGAAGGTCTCTCCAAACACCATTATATTGGGTGACTTCAACTACCCAAACATAGGCTGGCAGCATTACTCTAGCTCCAACACCCTAGCCCAAAGGTTCCTAGAATTTATAAACTCAGATGCTATGGAACAACTTGTTACCACTCCCACAAGAGGGTAAAACATACTGGACCTGATCATCACCAACATGGGGACTCTATGCTCCAGACCAGAAGTGTATCCCTCACTGGTAAGATCAGACCATAAACTAATCTCACTGGATATTCACATCCCGACACCACCCCCTGCCCAGAAAACCACAGTGAAAAACTTCTCTAAAGCAAATTTCACACTCCTCAAAACTGAGGTGGAATCCTTCAAAGCCCCCGGGCCTGTGGAAAATATGGCCCAGACCGCAGAATCCTTTATAAACGCATTCTATGAACACCTTCAGGAATGCATGGATCATGCGATCCCAAATAAAACCAAGACCCAATCCTCCAAAGGCAAACGTCCTGTCTGGTGGACCCCAGCCATAAACAAACTATACAATAGAAAGAGGAAGCTACTAAATGATAGAGCAAAATTCCAAAATGGGAAGGCATCTCTGATCAGTATTAGCAAAAAACTACGGGCACTCATAAAATCGTCTAAGGCCAGCTTCGAGAGAAAAAATTGCACAGGACACTAAGGATAAGGAAAAACATTTTATATAGCCCACCTAATCATGAAGGGATTCACATCTAGATCAGGGGAGGTCATCGTGCCTCTTTATTCATCCCTCATCAGGCCCATAATTGAGTACAATGTCCCTTTTGGGATGTACCTTACCAGACACCTGCAGCAACTGGAAAGACCCCAAAAGTACCTCACCAAGAGGATCAAAGGGCTCAAACAGATGCCATATGCTGCCCGGTTAAAGAAACTCCAGCTCTACTCAGTGGCATACCGCCTGTTCAGAGGCGATCTGTGCCTGACGTATAAAGCCATGTCCAACCCGGAATTAACGGACATGCTGCACCTCAGAAAATCCAAATCCTATCGAGCTACACGCTCGAGACTTGAACCTCAGCACTGAAATAAATAGGACATGCTGGAGGGACAGATTCATAACCCAGAGGCTCCCTTCACTCTGGAATAAAATCCCAGTCCAGGTTAGGCAGAGTCCCTCATTGACTCTCTTCAAGAGGAATCTTGATGAGTGGATGGGAGATCGTAGGTTTACCCTGGGTATCACTTCTGTGTCACTGTTAGACAGAGGCACAGTATACTAACCTCAAAAAAGGGCATAGCAAAATTAATTTAAAATGGGTGGCGAAAGCCAAACACATTCTGGCTAGGCTTATAAATGCCCTAGGGCAGATAGCCTAGTATGAACCTATGAACCTATGAACCTATTAGACAAGAGTTATGGCAGGTGCAGTCCTCTAACCCCACCCCTTTACAAAACCTTTGGGAGATATCCAAATGGGCTCCTAATTTTCAAAAGAGGAGAGACTCTATCCTGGACAATAGGTTTGTTGTATAGAAAGAAGTCTCCTACTGAGGGGTTATGTGATGAAGTGATATAGCAGTTGGTAGTACCAATGGCCTACCATCAAATATTTATAGTTATATACCATCATATATTTTTTTCAGGCCATATGAGTATAAAGTGCACAAAAAGTGCCTATGTGAAACTTCTATTGGCCAGGCATCACAAAAAGAAAAAAAAGAGTAGTCCAAAGCTTGTGAACATTGTTAAGATAGGAGATACAGTCAGGGTTCACCCAGCTTGCTGGGCACCATGTAGAGCCAGGGGACCAACAAACTATCAAAAGGGTATGGTTAACTATCAGAGCAAAGAGGTTTCACATAAGCGGCAAAAGTGTTCTATCCTATCACCAAAAACACAGAGCATCGTGCAGCTTCACATCATGAGGATGTTTAAACAAATCTTGCTTGAATCTTGGAATGAAGGAAATGTGTGAGAAGAACTAACTGTGAAACATGTAACTGATTGTTTTCAATGAAAAAATATATGAAGTTGTATTAAAACTGTAGTGACTCAAGGAAACTTTTAAGAAAAAGTTTCACTGTAATTGCCTTTTTCAGTGAAATGCAATATGTAAAAGAGAATGTGTAAAATGGTATAAATAATTGAGAATATGCTGAAAAGTCAGAAACTGTAAGGGTGAGGTATATCTTTTAGCCAAAAGTAGGTAGGTTTTAGGCTAGATGTTGGATATTTCCTGAACATCTTCTGTTTTTGTAATGCTCTATTTTTATTTTTTGTCCAAGATTTATACTGGTTGCATATTTACACAGAACAGAAATGCCTCAACTTATTTCATTTTAACAAAAGAATATTGTTATTCAACTTTGAGCTTGTGGCTAATTATTTAGTTATTACTTTAAAGAGTTATGAATTTTACCCGTGCAGCAAACTGTGTGGTGTTCATCCTTGGAAGGGTGACTGCTCTGAGTTAATTGCTTCCATTTGAATGTTTAAATTTTAGCATTTTATGTTAAACAATAAAGTCTGTTCTTGTTCTGTTAATTTTGACTAATTGGTGGCAGTGCAGTGTTGTTGTGTCTTTTGGCTTTTCTTGGTTAGGGGTCGCCACAGCGGAACTCCGGTCCGCTAATAATTGGCAGTAGATTTTTACGTGCCGAGTTGCCAGCTCTGACACACAACCTTCAACGAAGGTACGCCCATTCACGCATGTCTCTACACAGAAGATGCTCTAGCTGAGAATCGAACAGGACAACGTCTTACTGTGAGGCGACAATGCTACCGGAGTGGGTTAGTGATGGAGAATCACCATTTATCCCTATTTTAAGATACATGTATGCAAAATAATTCTCTTTATATTTTAATTAATATCAGTAAGATTGCACTAAATTGTATCAGGCTCTGTCTGAAAAGGGTGAGTCCTGAAAGCCACTGGTTACAGCTGTAGAGTGGAAGTCATTTTGGTGTGGCAGGTCTGGCTATTACTCAAAAGCAGTAATGTACATTTATCATATACCTTTAAGGCCAATTGCCCTTTATATAATAAATAACTGGTACCAGTGGTGGGAATCAAACACCATACTGATGCTTCCATGGCACACTGATTATATATGGCAGCAGTGTGGGACTTAAAGCACAGAGCCTCTGATTGCCACATTTTAGTTGCTTGCAGCAAACAAGATACCACACTGGCAAAGATTCTTATGCAAAGTTAATGAAGTCCACACACACACACACACACACACACACACACACACACACACACACACACACACACACACACACACACACACACACACACACACACACACACACACACACACACACACACACACACACTGCATTACTTTCTCACATATAATAAATAAGTAGCTTGAAACAATGTTGTGTTATGTTACAGTGCTGGGATACCATGCTAGTAAGCTTTGTTACTTCAATCAATATTCTGGTTTTAGCTTACTGTAAAAGTAGAAGCATAAACTACTTTTTCATAGGGCATTGTCTATAAAATGTAATAGATGACTGAACCATTCAATAACTCAAGGTTGGTATACAATATGGCAAATATGCTTTTATCAGTACACATGTTCCAAAAGTAACTTCAGTGGCTATCAATGGATTGGATTTAATGTTTCATCTGTTATGATCGGTATATTTAACTTTTGAAATTTTTGTGGATTTTGCAGGTCTTCTCTGTATTGATATAGATTTTTGCAAAGAGGTCCCTTTTCTTAGCGCATCCACAAAACATGCTGGTTGCACTCCAACCTGAATGCAGGGGTGGGTGCAGTACACACTTGAGTGCGCACATAATGTGGAAGGACAGTTTTCATGCTACGAACTGGTATCATGCCTTGCATGTCTTGCATAACAGAATATGCTCTAGTTCCTCTGTGACCCTGAACAGGATAAAGTCAGAATTAGAAATAAGGGAATGAAAGGATAGATGAAATCAGAGTATAAAGTATTACTCAATTCACTAAGACTACTGCTCAATAACATACAAACATGTTAATAAGCACACTTCCATGCACATACTGAATAATTTGTAACATAACAAATCAGTACACTCCAGAATATTCCTCTAACCCCTTAAAACAAAAAATGAGCTGTGAAGATGGGCATTTTCCCATTTAACAAACTCTAAACAAAATCATATAGCAGGAAAAATAAATTTTATCCACTTACCACAGCACCAGAAAGACCCTGTTGTCCAGGACGACCAGGAGTGCCAGGGGCACCTGGTAAACCCTAAAAACAGAAAATTAAACACAAACATTATGTAATGGAAACTTATCTGCTTTCTGCAGTGGATCAGAGCTGAAACAAGATCACAACTAGAAAGGTGCCATCATATAACTTCCATGCACTTTTTCCATATGATATTAAATCAGAGATGATATCTAACTGACTTTACTTTTGCATGAAATAACTGCAGAAAACAGAGGAAATTTCATAAATTCTTGTCATGGTGACAAGTATGACAGAACACAAATCAATATTGCCACTAGAAGCTGGTCTAAAATATAATACTCGTTTACCTTTTTTCTAGTTACTTTATACCCAGTTACAAATTATCCAAATGGACAAACACACTGTATAAAGGTTGTTGCTTGGCATGTATAATAACTTTGCTGTTCAGGGACATTTAAGGCAGTGGACCATTTCTCTGTTTTGAAAACCCCAACTCCAAAAGCATCACTT
Organism: Protopterus annectens; assembly: GCF_019279795.1. Taxonomy (NCBI): domain Eukaryota; kingdom Metazoa; phylum Chordata; order Ceratodontiformes; family Protopteridae; genus Protopterus; species Protopterus annectens. Next base: position 1,999,050,130 of record NC_056739.1, read on the forward strand.
GTTGAAGACTTGTTTGTGCACTTAAAACATGCCCTTATACAGGATACGAGAAAGGCCTTAGAATGCTTTAATGTTAGGAAGTACGGATCTGTTTTTATTCATGTCAGTACAAATGATCTCATTCACAAGGACTTTCTGACTGTTAAAAGGGAACTTACAGCTCTCTTAGATAGCATAGTTTGTATAGGTGTTAGGACATATTTTTCATAAATTACATATAGAAAGGAGAGTCAGGTCACCGTGAATGAAAATATTTTTTTGGGTAAATAGGTACATGAAAAAAAAAAAAGTCCCATTTTAAAAAATGGAAATGTGTAGAGCATCCAAGCCTAGTTTTGGGGATACATTCTCAGACAGGATGGAGTGCACTTGTTAAGATCAGGGAAGAGAATGTTTGCAGTAGGTGTTTTGCAATATTTGACAAACACAAGGTAGGATTTTTGCCATGGTGAAAATTTTACATTTTACAGATAGCAATATTTGATGCATCTCTGATGGTTGTTAATGCTAGAAGCATTAATAATAAAGTTTTTTTTTAATGGAAACTTTGTTACATTCCATAACTGTCATAATTTACTCAGACCTCCTAACCTTATCCCCCCAAACAACCCTTCCCATTCATTTTGCCCAGCTGAACTCATTATAGCCAATTGCAAACTTAATGACCATAAAACCCTAACTACAGTCACCATTTACATACCCCCTGGAGAGAATATACCCTTATTAGAACATATTCTCTACTGGATGTCTGACGATATACCTAATGAAACCATAATACTAGGCGGTGTTATCAATTAGCTAACCCTCACCTCTAACTCCCCTACCACCAGCATTAACCTATATGGATACACTCAACTTATCTCTTCTCCCACCTTTCAGTATAAACCCACCAATGCCAGTTCTATCCTTAACTGGATTCTTGTCTCCAATCCTAACCTCTATTACCACCCTGAATCCCAACCAGACTCCATTAGTGTCCACTCCCCAATACACGTCCAAAGATTCTTCCCCCACCTCCCTAGACCTCACAAATTTAAAGAATGCCATGGGCTAACAAACTTCAACCCTGGCACATTTCATAAATCTCTCACCTCAATAGACTAGTCCTTCCTATCTTTCCTACCTCTTCATGAAGCTGTTCTACAATTTAACTCCATCTTTCTAAACACACTTAACTCTCTTATCCCTCCCAGTACTATAAGAGTCAAATCTTGATGTTCTCCTTGGCTCATCCACTCTACTCGCAGTATTATGCATAAGAGTGATTTTGCCTGGAAACTCTGGACTAAGACCAATTCTCTCACCCACTACCAAAAATGTAGGGAACTCTGCAATCTGACCAAAAAATACAAACATTGGTAAAAAGAACTTCTACCACACACCTCAAACTATAGAACTCAAACCCCCTAAAAAGTTCTGGAATACTATCAACCGAATTCTCCACCCAGGGAATCCCTCAACTCTGAACCCCAGCCCAAATAACACATCCAAGAAACAGCATCCATTTTAAATTCATACTTCACTGATAACATCAGCAAACTTATGCAGACTTCCTACCCGACCAATCCCTCACTTCCCACCACCCCCCACTGCAAAGCAATCCCCTCTCTCTAAATCCTGTTCCTACCAGCTACATTACAAATTTCCTTCTTAAGCTTAAACCCTGATGTTCCCCATCTGCAGATAACCTGCCATCTCTCTTCCTTAAGGCTGCTGCTAAGTCCATAGCATATCCTGTTTCCATCCTCTTAAACTACTGAATAGGTGAATCCACTGTTCCCACTCTGTGGAAGCAATTCTATACCATACCTAAACATAAAGGTGGGAACTTTGTATAGCGTTCTAATTTTCAACCTATTGCTATACTTTCTCCTCTCTCTAAAATTCTTGAACATTGTGTTCATAAACAAATCCTGGCCTGTCTCCCTCAAGAAAACCTAATCATGGCTTCTGCCCCCACCACAGCACCACTACAGCTATTTCCTTTACTGACTCCATCTCACTAGCCAGAGACAATAATAAACTAGTGTCCTGTCTCTTTCTAGATATTTTCCAAAGCCTTTGACACTGTCTCTCACCCCATCCTCCTCTCCAAACTTTCTCAACTCAACCTTTCCTCAGCAACTACCTCTTGGTTCAACAGTTACCTCTCAGACAGACATAAATCTGTCAAATGGCTCTCTGGTCTTTCTCCCCATCAAAACAGGTGTCCCACAACACTCAATTCTAGGCCCTTTTCTTTTCAACATCTTCACTAACCAATTTTACACATCCTGTCCTCAGTCATCCCTCATACAGTATGCTGACAACTCCACAATCATTTCTGTCATTGACTACCCTCTGGACTTCTCACTGTGACACAAAAATCCTGCAACATCACTAAAACATGACAATCAACGTACTTAGCCATAAAAAGACAAAACTTCTATTCTTCCTCCTAAAATCCCTCTCTCACCTCAAATCCTCATTCACTATCTCTTCCCTTAACAACAATACTATCATGGCTGAAACCCACTCTAAGCTTCTTGGAGCAATCATAGATGACCAAATTAAATTTGACCTTCATGTACTTCACTGTATCAAGAAAAAACAGCAAAAGCTTGGCCTACTGTATAGAAAGTTCCTCACAACAGACTCCAGAATCTCACCTGCCCATGCATATCTTCTCCTTAACCTCTTCTACAGTTCGCAAATCTTAACTTACAATCCTCACTCCTTTTCAAACTCAAAACGACCTACTTCAAAGTTGCTAGATTTGCTGCTAATCTGCCTTCTAAATCTCACCACTGTCATGCTCTCAGGACACTCAACTGGCTTGAGTTTCCTCACCAACTTTTGCTTACTCAACTGCTCGTCATCCATTGTATCCTGGTGAAGATCTCCTCTTGCCCTAACATCTCCTCACTAGTCTCCCTCGATACCCCCTTTGATCCCTCAGAAGCTCAGACCAATGTCTTGTACAGAATTACAAATTCAAAAAAATCTATTGTCCAGAATCTCTACAGCCATTTTCCCGCTCTTTCATGGAACAAGCTTCCCATGACCCTTAGAAATATTACACAGGCTCATGAATTTAAGAAAGCTCTCAAAAATTACCTAAGCAGCACATGGACCTGTCACTGTAATCATCTCACTTGAATCCCATCCTTTCTTCCCCCATACTGTTCTCTATTCCTACCTTTCCTCCACTTCCTCCTCCTCTAGTTATCTTACAGATAGTAACCTCCTCTTATGATAGCACAGCCTCTTTCGACTGTCCATGCTCCTTCACTTCTTACTCCTGGTAACATGTTATCTGCACCCTATTTGCATTATGGCTGTTATAATAAATAACTACACCTCCTGTAACAGAAAAGACAAACTGCTTTTTGTATGTATTGTTGACCACTGATGACAGCCCATTATTTACTACCTGTTTATACTTACTACATTGTATTAATGTGTATTTAGCTGTCCTCTCTAACTTGTACTACAATGGCTGTTGCTTAATTATTTTATTTTATTTTACTTTATTTGTGAAATATTTACGTAGGTGTATTGTGGAGCTTTTCTCCCTAGGCTTCTGCTGAAAAAGGGCAATAGCTCAGTCAGACTATCCTGGTCAAAAATGCCAAATAAATAAATAAATACAATTCCCACAAGATTGCTGTTGTTATTGTTTGTGAAACATGGTTAAAGAACTATGACTGGAAATGAGTTCTGTCAGGGTATAAATGTTTTAACTTTAACAAACATTCTAAGAAAAAAAAATGAGGTTGGGTGTTATAATAGGGATTAAAGATAGTTATGAAACCTGTGATTATTACATGTTCAATGATAGCACCAATACTATAGTTTGTGTAACTATGACAATAAATACAACCCTGGAACACATTACAATTGTTGGAGTGTATAGACCCCCAAAGTCAAATGCTAATGACCTAGAGGAATTCATACATTTCTTGCATGAAACACAGTAGGGAAGAATAATAGTGTCTGGGGACTTAAATTTACCAGAAACAGGCTACAATAACATTTGCTTCAGACTGTTAAAAAAAAAAAAAAAACTACCAGGGAATGGAACATACTAGACATAGTTTGCTTTCTTAAAGAAATTACTGTTACTTCATGTCAAGTTTTACCATTGTTGTTCATAGGTTCATACTAGGCTATCTGCCCTAGGGCATTTATAAGCCTAGCTAGAGTGTGTTACCCATTTTAAATGAATTTTGCTATGCCCTTTTTCGAGGTTAGTGTACTGTGCCTCTGTCTAACAGTGACACAGAAGTGATACACGGGGTAAACCTACAATCCCCCATCCACTCATCAAGATTCCTCTTGAAGAGAGTCAATGAGGGACTCTGCCTAACCTGGACTGGGATTTTATTCCAGAGTGAAGGGAGCCTCTGGGTTATGAATCTGTCCCTCCAGCATGTCCTATTTATTTCAGTGCTGAGGTTCAAGTCTCTCGATGGGATTTGGATTTTCTGAGGTGCAGCATGTCCATTAATTCCAGGTTGGACATGGCTTCAGGCACAGATTGCCTCTGAACAGGCGGTATGCCACTGAGTAGAGCTGGAGTTTCTTTAACCGGGCAGCATATGGCATCTGTTTGAGCCCTTTGATCCTCTTGGTGAGGTACTTTTGGGGTCTTCCAGTTGCTGCAGGTATCTGATCCCAAAAGGGCATTGTACTCAATTATGGGCCTGATGAGGGATGAGTAAAGAGCGATGACGCCCCTGATCTAGATGTGAATCCCTTCATGATTAGGTGGGCTATATAAAATGTTTTTCTAACCACTTTGGCCACGTGGTTGTCAAATGAGTGATTGCTATCAACTTGGGTCCCCAGGTCCCTAATTACTTCTTCTGTACTTAATGGATTACCACCTATGTGGTAATTTGGCACTTTGTTTTGCCAAAGGGGATGACTATACACTTTTTGGCATTTAGCTTGAGGCCATGGCTCTGGCACCAGTTGTCTGTTTCTATGAGGCCCATTTGGAGGATGCTTGTGTCGGCTGGAGAGTCGATTATGGCGCCCAGTTTGCAGTCATCTGCGAACTTGGTCAGCCACAGTCCTTCCGTGTTGGCCTGTACCTCCGAGAAATATATACCGAACAAGAGAGGTCCCAGGACTGAGCCTTGTGGGACACCACTTGTAACTGATTTGGAGTGTGACATGGCTCCAGCAATTCTAACCATGTGGGTTCTGTCCTTGAGCCAGTTTGCAATCCATCTAGTGACATAGGGGTTTATATTTAAGTTGGTGAGCTTATCTATAATGCCCGAGTGGGGTATTGTATAAGACTTTAGGTCCAGGTAGGCTGTGTGGACCACCTTCCCTCGTCAATGGCCTTGGTGACTGTTTCAAAGAAATCAACCAGGTTTAAGAGGCAGGATCTGCCCTTAACAAAGCCGAACTGGGTAGGATCCAGTGTTTGTAGGTCCCCAACATCTTTATTTATGAGGTCCATGATGATCCTTTCCATAGCTTTGCAGACCAAGCTAGTCAGGCTTATGGGGCGATAGTTTCCAGGATCCGTTGAGGCACCACCTTTATGGAGAGGGACCACTGTTGCTGTACGCCACTGTTTGGGCACATATCCTGTAGTAAGGCTGAGATTGAACAGTAGTTTTATGTTTGGGTTTAGCTCTTCTTGGAGTTCATGTAGGCAGCCGGGACACCGCCTGGTCCCATTGATGCTGTGTTTTTGCTTTGGAGGGTGGCTCTTACCTGAGCATCTGAGATGTCAGGGGCAGCACTCTGCTGGGATAGATATTTGCCCTTTTGGTGGGGAGGGGAGAAGTTTGCTGAACCTGTCAGCTAGGATGTTGGCAATGTCTGTGGGTTTGGTGTATTTTTTGTCATTTTGGACTAATTCTGAGCATATCTGGGAATTACCACCCAGGTTCCTAACATAACTAAAGAAAGCCTTGTGATTATCCTTAGTGTCCTGTGCAATTTTTCTCAAAGCTGGCCTTAGACAATTTTATGTGTGCCCGTAGTTTTTGCTAATACTGATCAGTGATGCCTTCCCTTTTTGGGATTTCTGCTCTATCATTTAGTAGCTTCCTCCTTCTATTGTATAGTTTGTTTATGGCTGGGGTCCACCAGACAGGACGTCTGCCTTTGGAGGATTGGGTCTTGGTTTTATTTGGGATCGCATGATCCATGCATTCCTGAAGGTGTTCATAGAATGCGTTTATAAAGGATTCTGCGGTCTGGGCCGTATTTTCCACAGGCCCAGGGGCTTTGAAGGATTCCACCTCAGTTTTGAGGAGTGTGAAATTTGCTTTAGAGAAGTTTTTCACTGTGGTTTTCTGGGCAGGGGGTGGGGTCAGGATGTGAATATCCAGTGAAATTAGTTTATGGTCTGATCTTACCAGTGAGTTGCACAGTGATGAAAGGTTTATAAAGGTTAATTTGTTGCTAGATAATTCTGTCAAACTGAAATCTAAACCAATGCACAGAAGAATAATAACAGATTATACAGAAGCAAACCAGTCACTATGTAAAACTAAATAGAGTGAAGTGTTCAGTGGAAAAAAACTGCAGAAGGTATATGGGAAATTTTGAAAGAGAAATTGTTTGAATACAAAAAAAAATTTAAAAAAAGTTTAACGTCAGGATCTAGGTATACAATGTCAGGGGCATATATTTTCATAAGGATAAGGTAGTTACATATTATTAAGCATAACAGGAAACCATTTTATTGATACACAGGGTGTGGAAGGAGTAAAGACTTAAAAATTGATAAACTGTGTGTAGATTCTAAAATTTATTCTCAGACACAAGAGATTATAGATATTTTTAAAAAATCTTATGCAAAACTGTTTGGCTCCACAAAGGGATGATAAGATGTCCTAGTATCATCCAGGTAACCTCAGATACTGAAATCAAATTAGATTATATTGAAAAGGAACTCTGCAACTGGATTTACAACAAAGCACCGGGTGGAAATGGAATTAGTAATAATGACACGAGAACACTTTAGCAGGAATTTTCAATACTCTTATATGTATTATTCACTAGGTCATATAAATATGGGGAGGTTCCTCAAGACTGGAAACATGCACTTATTAAGCGTGTCTTTAAGGGAAAGGGGAGTAGGACAAACTTAGAAGTCATACAGGCCCTTAAGTCTACTTTTGTGTTGTGAGAAAAATAATGGAAAAGGTAATATTGGATACATATCTATATCTCATAACTGGAAAAGTTGGGACTTGAAACCATATATCAGCATACATTTGTTGAAAATAGATCTATTACCACCTGTAACATGATGTTCTATAACAATATAATAACAACTATGAATGAAAAAATGTACTGTGATATAACTTATATAGATTTAACTTCAGCATTTGACATGGTCATACACAAAACACTGATCAATAAATTAGTACAACTAGATAATGATGTACTCTTGATAAGATGGATAGCTGTATGGTTTACAAATAGGACATGGCAAGTATCATACAACTGGACAAGTGAAATTCTTGGTTACAGTCAGGGTTTCCCACAGGGCTCTGTCCTAGGCCCTTACTTGTTTGGATTTTATCCTTCAGACCTATCTTTTTCATCGGAGGTGTTCTACAGTCTGTATGCAGATGACTTGAAATTGGGTAAACTGATTACATACGCTACAGACTGGGCATGCCTGCAAAAGAACTTGACTAAATTGACCATTTGGCACAAGAGAAAAATATGCTTGTAAATACATCAAAAACTAAACATATGAGATTTGGGAGACAAAATGGAAGTTGAATATTTAATACAGCACACAATGATTGAAACTGTAGATTCATTCAAGGACCTGGGTATATGAATAGATTCAGCTTTGAATTTTCTAATCATATCAGCCAATTGGTTAATGATAGTTATAGAACTATAGGTTGTATAAAAAGATTTACAAAGTCTGTGAAACCAGAAATGATGAAGTCATTGTTAGTTGCATTAAACCCAAACTTGAGTATGGAATAACAATATGGAAACCTTATAACAATAGAAGAGTGAGTAAACTGGCAAGAGGACAGTGGACATATACCAAGGGCTTTCATGGATGTGAAAATTTATGTTATTATGAAAAACTAAAATATCTCAACTTATCCAGTGCCTCATAGAGATATTTAATAGGAGACCTCATTCAGGTATATTGGACGTTTAGAGAAAAACTCCCTCTGTGAATGTTTGGGGTTATCAAAAAGTAGTATAGAATCATCAGACAACCTAGGCAGAAGATTCTATAAGAATGAGAAGTGTACAAATCTGGTTCTGTGAGAGCAGCTGATGCATGGAACAGACTAATTTAGATATTTTTAAGAACAGCCTGGACACTTATTATAGGAACAGCTACCTTGGTATATTGGCAGGTCGGAAGGTTATTAATGGCAGTGCTCAAAATATTTGTATGTACGTATGTATGTCGTCATAAATCTAAGTTGTTATTTTCCTTATTTTCTTCCTCAAATTTGTTACGTAAACAGAACTACAACTTGCTCTAAAGTAGTTTTATGTTTCTGTAGAAAAACTAATATCATTATTTTCCTTCTGTGCTATATCTACTTCTATTGTGGAAGAAACACTGAAATAATAATTCTGCTCTTGCTTTTCCATCCAGAAGTTGCATCTAGTCTGCCTGCCATTTTCTTTAGGATGTGTACAGTTTATCAGGATTTCATTAAAATAATGCTAAGCAGCTGGTTGCCATAAGGCCCTATGCAACTCTGCTGGGGGAAGAAAAGGAAGGAAGGAAGGAATAAGTGCCGGAGACACTGCTCTTTATCTTCTTTGGGTCTTGAGAAGATAATGATGCAAGTAGCATCATCACTAGGTCCCTCAAAAGCCATCAGGTAGGTTTTCCTTCCCGAGAAGAAAATGCTTTTCGGTTTTCCCACCTGATTTTCTCTCCCTCAGCCTAAGCACTGACAGACTTTTTGCTGTAGGGTATGGTTTCAGACTTTATAAGTATTCATGTAACAACTGTTTTCACTCCAGTACTGGTTGACTTGTGGGTTATCAGCATGTTAAAGGAATCATATAAAGCAAGCAGCTTTGTAAGCATTTCCATAACTGGGGACATTCAGAATTTATCACCGAAATGTAGTACCAGACATCTATTGCTTAAGGTGTATGTATCATTCAAAGTAATGCCATAATAATGTTTTGTATTTAAATTTTTTAGTCATCTTTAGGTGGATTTTTAAGCTACATTTTAATTTGTTCACTGCTTTCTTTCCATATTTCTTCCTTATTTTCTCATATTCATTTTCATGTAATGTCCTACTTCAGACTTTTTTCATACTCCATTGTATCATAAGTCACAATTGCAAATGTTGTTCTATTTAGTAATCAAAGCATAGTCATCTGGCATGTCACTACAAAAGATATATTTATAATTAGTTATTTATTCAAAATATTTGTTGTTTTATATAACTGGATTTTGACTAGTTACCTTAAACTGTGAAAGCCCAATTTGTGTGTTTATTTTATGTATCGGTTATTTTACATTTTTCTTTACACTTAATTGATGATGGCCATAATAATGTATCATGCATGGTACTCTTTAGTGTAATGTGAATACTTTAACTTCCATCTACCCTCTACCTCATGGAGTGTGGTAAAGCAGAACAACAGAATCATATTAACTACAAAATCCTTCCCCTTCCTCTACCCTGTTGATGGCTGTGGATGTTGACTGACTAAACAACAACTATTAATATTATATTACCCTAATACAGCAAATTAAGTAAATGCTGTTCACATCGCTTGATAGTTCCTTGACAGACTACTAAGCAGTAAAGTTTGCAGTTGCATAATTCATATTTCATAGTCCAGCACAACCACTAAGGAAGTTGTACCCAAAAGTGACACAATCCAAATGTTATTACTTCTGATTTTGTAAAAATTGAAGAAATTTTGATGCAGCCCTACAAAGTAATTTCAGAACAGCAACCGAGTTACTGTGTTCTCACTACCTTTTAATATGATTACATTTGAAGATCTCATTTGAAGAATACCCAGTGAAATATAATAGTAATTTTAATGCCAAGAACAATGTCATTTTTCAGAACAGAATTACTTACTACCATAACAAGAACATGCCAACAACCAGAAAATAATATTTTATGAATTCACTTTTTTTTCTGAATTTCAAATTAACAAACTTTTTAGAATATTCAAATTACTGATTTACAAAAGTGATCAGGTTTATATTTTTTGTCTACTAACCGCTGCAGATTACTTCATCAGAAGCTATAATGTTTCTGTACATCCTTCTCTCCCCAACAGTTTGGCTGGTCTTCATAAAATGGATGAAATATGAAAACAAACAACTTTAATTTCACAGGGGACATAAACAGGACAGATGTATGATGCAGAGTGCATTGTGCTTGTAGCCCACTTTTTAATTCACAGAGAGACACCTTTTCTTTGTCACGCCCCTTAGATCACAGCATTGATAATGCCTTTATAGTTATCCTGTGGCTTCGGTGCTTATTGTGCCCTTGACCTTCTGTGGAGGCATCATACAGAAGGTCATTCCCTTCTTTACACCACAGAATAATTCTTATGACAGTCTCTTGATAACCAGCTTTAAGATCACCTAGAGTCTGCTGCTGAACTAGGAATGTATACAACAAAGTTAGGAAATATTAGAGGTCACTATTCCAGTAGGACTAACCCATTCAAAAAAGATAAATAAAATAAATAAATACATTACTATCTGACTATACCTCATGGATTGATCTTTTTCTATATCTACAGAGGTAACAACACAAACCATTGTATGGTTTGATTTCCAGATGTTTTAGTATCATTCCAACAGTTTGAGAGGGAGGCAGCATGTCACTGCATCAAGGAATGTATTGTCTTAAGGACCACGGAAACTGGCTTCAGGTTACATAGAATGGGAGACTTCACCTATGATATCAATAAGCAGTCAGAAATAAAGAAACCCTGTTGTTATCACTAAGTTTATCTACAGGCAGTAATCAGTGCTGAAAACAAGGTCTCGTACTAAATTTAAGTACTGCAGAAACTGACAGAATGAAGGCGAGTGAGTGGTGAAATTATGGTTTGCAAATATTCTTGCAGGAACAGACAGAATGCAGGTTGGCTCTCTGGTGTACAGAACTGAGGCCAGTGACTAGATTTCAGGAGCATACCTGGACTGCTGGAGTCCTGCACATGGATGGGTAGGATGAAGTACTTCTGCTGCCTCTCCTTTATGATGGGGAGCTTTAGGAAGAAGCTGGACACAAGGCAGCTCCTTACAGATGCTGAAGAATTTAATTTATCTGCATGCATGCATATATAACCCATAGCAGAAGAAAACATAAAATTCTTATTACCACTGTGTTTTCTGGGAAGTTCATAGGTTCATAGGTAGGTACCAGGCTATCGGCCTTGGGGCCTATACAAGCCCAGCCAAAAAGATACCCCAGCTTTTGCCACCCAAGAAAATTATTTTCCAGTGCCACTGTCGAGCAGAGCCACAGAGGTGATCCCAGGGGTGAATTTCCTATTTCCTATCCAATCATCAAGATTTTTCTTGAAGAGTGCTAATGAGGAGCTTTGTTTGATATAGATAGGTAGTTTATTCCAGAGTATGGGAAGTCTCTGGGACAGGAATCTATCCCTTCGGCATGTTCTGTTTATTGTGGTGACAAGGTTTAGGTCCCTAGAGCGTGTAGCTCGGAGGGATTGGGATTTCTTTAAGTGGAGCATGTCCACCACCTATGGGTTTGACATAGCTTTGTATGTTAGGCAGAGATCACCTCTGAGTAGGCGATATGTGACAGAGTAAAGCTGGAGTTTTTTGAGACGGTCTGCATAGGGCATCTGTTTGAGGCCGGTAATCCTCTTTGTGAGGTATTTCTGCGGCCTTTCCAGTTGTTGTAGATGTCTTGTGAGGTGCATACCAAAGGGGGCGTTGTACTCTATAATGGGTCTAATGAGTGATGAGTAGAGGGGAACAATGACCTCTTTTTTTCTGGCTGAGAAACCTTTTGTGATGAGGTGTGCCACATAGAAGGATTTCCTGACTACTGTGGTGATGTGATTATCAAAGGAGAGATTACTGTCCACCTGTGTCCCAAGGTCTCTTATCACACTTTTGGTGTTAAGTATACTACCGCCTATGTTGTAGTTCATGGTTAGAGAGTTTTTACCAAAGGGGATGACAATGCACTTTTTGGCATTGAGCTTGAGGCCATGGCTTTGACACTAGGCATCTGTCTCAGTGAGGCCCTTTTGTAGGATGTCCACATCGTTAGGAGTTTCGATTATGGCTCTTAGTTTGCAGTCATCTGCGAACTTCATTAGCCAAAGACCTTCTGTGTTAGCCTGTACTACAGAGAAGTAGATACCAAACAGGAGAGGACCCAGGACTGAACCCTTTGGTACTCCACTTGTCACTGGTCTGAATTTGGATTTGGAGTCTGCTACTTTTACAGTGTGGGTTCTGTTAGTGAGCCAGTTGGCAACTCATCTTGTGACATAGGGATTTATACCTAGTTTAGTGAGTTTATCTATAATTCCAGAGTGGGGGATGGTGTAGAAAGCCTTGGCAAGATCTAGATAGGCTGAGTGAACCACTTTACCAATATCTACGGCTTTGGTGACTGCTTCAAAGAAGTCTATCAGGTTTAGAAGACACGATCTGCCTTTTACAAACCTGAACTGGGTGGGGTCCAGAGTTTGGAGATTACCAATGTCTTTGTTTATAAGTTCCATGATGATACGTTCCATGGCCTTGCAGACCAGGCTCATCAGGCTAATGGGGCAGTAGTTCCCAGGGTCCATGGTGGCTCCCCCCTTGTGGAGTGGGATAACTGTTGCTGTGCGCCATTCAGCAGGCCCAAAGCCTGAGGTGAGGCTATGATTGAACATGGTACTTAGGTGGGGTGCCAGTTCGTTCTGTAGATCGTGTAGAACGCAGCCTGGGATGTTGTCTGGTCCCATGGATGCTGTGTTCTTGGCTTTGGAGAGTGTGTTTTTTACCTCTGCAGCCGTGATTACAGGAACTTTGCATTAAAGTAATGGAAGTAAAGGACAAATACAGAAAAATGGAGGAGACTGCTGCCTACTCAAATTTGGCAAGTCACAACATCAATATCCCACCACAACAAAATACCCTTATCAATTCCCAGTCAGTTCCAGTCCTCATGTGTGCATCTGTCAATAATTGCTGAAAAGCTACATCATGGCATACCTAAGACTACCCAATGATAGACTTGTTAAGAGTGATAGCAGTGGTTATACAGGTAGATGAGAAAAACGTGTAGCTGTAACAGGAGTTGATGCAACTGTTGGCTTGCACTTGAGCTAGGCAGATACATTTGGGAGCAGTACAGAGAATACCGGAGGAATTAAAAGTATATTATCTTGAAAAGGAAACACAAAAACAGATAAGCTGATGAATGATACTGTTGAAGGTGAGAAGAAAGGTAAACTTACTTATTATAAGTCATAATGAGGCAAACAGGGTAATTTATTGTGTGTGTGTGTGTGTGTGTGTGTGTGTGTGTGTGTGTGTGTGTGTGTGTGTGTATGTCATTACAAATGACAGATTCTGCATCAAGTTCTGGTTTAGACAATTCTAGTTGTCAAAGTTTCCAGAGTCACAGAAGTAAACAGTTTTCTACACAAAAAATAATAATAATAATGTAAATATGAATAACTGTGATGGATAGTTATTAGTAATACTTACTTGCACACCAATTCCAGGTTCACCTTGGCTGCCCTGAAAATAGAGAGAATGTCAGTCATTCTGTATGATTCATTAAATAAGCCACAGTCTTACTCAAACTACAACATGCCTGCTTTTAACTTCATATAGCTGCAGTACAACAATCAAATAAGTTATAAGAAAACACACGCTATGGGTTTACATGATCACAAACAAATCACATCCCATAATGCAAACATACAGCATTAAGCATGCCTACTTAAGGACCAGTGATACCACTTTTGTTCTGCAAACAACAGGGTGCATGAAGTCACGGCACAATACATGCTACTATCAGCCTAGGCCAGCCCTGTGTTACTGAACAGAACACAGAAATGATAAAACAGATATCAGGATAACCTGCTGGTATCTCTAACATGCACGAATCACACTCTTGCATCTGTCTGCAGCCACCTTCTGCCAATTTTCCTAGCCATAAGGGACTTATCTAGGACTTCCTATGGTGGACTGAGTGTATACTAATCTAGTAGCAAATAACAATGCAGGAATGACATTTCAGGTGCTGGAATAACATTCTAGGTCCTCACCCCATAATAAAGACAGTGTTGCAGCTGGCCCTCTGCCACTTTAAGGAACTTTTCTGTGAGTCAAACCTGATTCCGGGATTTGACTGAAACCTCCTAGGGAAAATACTTAATATCAATCCAAGACCACTCAGACATCTATCTAGATGGTTGGAATTTGTTTTGTTTAAATAATATTGTGATAATTACATTTTGATGAAATCATCTCATGTGAAGAACATATCTAGGAACCTTTGTGGATGGACTGTTTTACCTTGGTTTTGCACCCCACCCTCCCTACTTAACATCTCCACTAGATATCTATTATTTAGATGATGACTCATCCCATGAATTCATTCATTCATTATCCAAGTATGTGGCCCGATCTTATTGAATAATTTTTTAGCCATAAAGTGGCAGAACATAGACAAATGCAAACTGTTACAGACTAAAATAAGAGAAACTGAGCGGAAAGTACATTATGAAATGTATTCTACAAATTGTTTGTGTCTTTCGGCTTTTCCTGGTTAGGGGTCGCCACAGTGGAACTCTGGTCCGCTAATGATTGGTAGTTGATTTTTACGTGCCGAGTTACCAGCCCTGACGTACAACATTCAACGAAGGTACGTCCATTCACGCATGTCTCCACGCAGAAGAATGTGAATCGAACTGGACAGCGTCTTACTGTGAGGTGACAACGCTACTGCAGCACCACCACCACTACAAATATGGAAGAAATAAGTACCAGCATAATATAATATTAAACATACTTAACAAATGCAAACTTAGTGGGTACCTTCACTGTGGTTTAAGAATGCATGCAAAGAGTTTTTTCTTGCCTATGTTAGGGCTCATTGAGTTCTCACCTTAAGAAATCTTCTAAAAACCTTGCTGATGTGGGTAAGATTTCCAGTTGTGCATACATTAGCTTAGCATAAAAAGAGTTCCATGTCTGGTGGTCAGAAACCAAGAGTAAGAATTTAAACACTCTAAGGGTTTTACCCTAACATAATGATTACAGCCCATTTCTCACATTCTTCTCCACTAAAAATACAAACTTAATTAAAATATTATATCTTTCTGTGTATATCTGTCTAATAAGCATTGCTCTCTTTTAGTAGAATTTCTTACCACAGCATGGCAACCTGCCCTTGACTTCTGAAATACCAACTAAATATTCTCTTTCTCATTCAGAACAAGCATTTTCCACCAAAGGAATATACACTGATGTGCCTCTGGCATACGTCCTAAGTTAATAAAACTTGCAAACACAAGGATCTGGCATGGCTATCACATAAGGAGTTAAACCTCAGATTGGATTTCATTATCTTATTATAGGTAAATTCATAAACTATTAATAAAAAATCCAGATTCATTACTTACAAGAAATTAACATCTTCAAAACTTCTGAAAGGTGGTAAACTACTTTACTGATAAATCAAAAACAATCAGTGCTCAAGCTTGCTGAGACGACCCCACTATTTTTTCTCTTGTCTTCCACTTCTCACTCTGCCTTTGACCACCTCTACATCCCCTTAATATTATTAATCATGCACCTCTCTGCAATCTGTTCTCTCTCCTCCTTCAACTGCCATGTGCCTTTCTTAAGGAAACCAGCCAGCTCCTGAGTTCTAAACCACAGCAAAACAGAAGCAGTTACAGTCTTATGATAACTCCCCTTCACTCACCATTACTTAGATTCAAAATGTCTTTAAACAGTGTTGGCATCATCAGTATTTGCCAATTTACTACAATCCTTTCCCTTCCAAAATGTGTCTCTCTCTTACAGCACTGAACTTCCACAGCCCCTTCTTAATTCTTCTTTCGCTTTCCAAGTTAACAGAATACATTTCTTTTAATGACCTTAAAATGTATGTCTACTCACACAGACCTATGTTCAATGAGCCACATCATTTTAAGAAAGGTGACAGAATCACTGTTTGTCTTTCATTAAACAATTCTGTTTCCAAAGGAAGAGTCTAGAAGACCCACTAAAGTTCTATTTACAGATTCAATGCGTCTTTGACTCTCATTCTAGCTAATTAAAGATCTATTCAACTTTGTTGTACATCTCCAATCCTAAACATGAGTACAGAATTATATGACTAATTCTTTTTTTTTTTAAGGTAGACAAATCTTTTCACTTTGTACTGAAGATCTTTTGGAATCTGTCCTTGGACTCTATCCCTTCTCTATGTTTAATAGCACATCCACAGTATACAAGATATCTTTCTAGGCACACTTTTAATTGGATGATCTAGCATTAATTGGGATGGGTCTTGCCCCTTCCATCACCTTCTCCATCGGCATACAGGACTGCCTCACTGTCTTTTACTGGTTCTCTGTAAAGGAGCTTAATATTAACAAAAAAAAAAAAATAACAGCCGAGTTAATGAACAGTACTGGTAGACATAAGAAAGATTCAGTAAACTGGAAATGTCTCATAATAACTGGCGCCGATATGGTTCAGCAACTTAAATACCCCGGCACATGGCACAGCGCTTTTTTTAGAGCTTAGCTATAGTACATCAGAAAACTACCATCCCTCATACATAGCAGATACAGCACCTCCTACTAACTTAGTCTGGAAACTGGAAGTAAACTAGGTGAAGGGTCCTTATCACCTGTACAGAATATGTCATCTGTGCTATCTTCTCCTTTGTTTTATTGTCTTTCTGTCTCAAATACGCATCATACTCAAATATAACTTCGAAAGACACAACAACAACTCAAATATAACTTAGAAGCTGTAGATTTGTACTATATTCACTCTCAAAGGAATAACCTGCATTTCTGTCATAGAAGCAGACTGACTGCCCATTTAACATGACATCTTCCTCACTGTCCCTTAACCTACATATTTCCCAAAAATAGTTATCGATACTTACCTCACAAGTATCTGTTCTCTCACTTACTTTATAACACTTTATTCCACCTCAAAACATTCACAGCATGCTCCACTTCACTCCTTTCAGTATAAAAGTAAAGATTTTTCCATATGTGGCCCAAATGTTGAAATTCACTTTTTACGTCATCACATCTCTTATCAACCCTATTCTCCTTTCTGAATGCTTTAAAACAATTTTCCCCTATAAACGTCTGTGTAAACGTACTGCAGGCATGAAATAAGCTCACTGGTTTACCTTAGTCATCTGAGTTGTCAGTACAAGCTGCTCTGATTGCTGCTGGTAATCTAGGCTATGCATCATAATAAGGGCAGTCTCAGTACTATTACAAGGTGCCTGTGTTGTAGTCTGTAGACTCGACTGATCTTGCCAAAATATTTACCTGCAATTGTTTGATTTCATATTAAGCTGCAAATGTTAAATTGGTTAACATAATCTAACCTTTTTAGTGATGTGTATGCTAACATTCTTTTATTTATACTGATTATTGTTTTTGAATTCTATCTAGGTTGTGGATCAAAAGGATAGTGCAGGGACAAATTTAGCTTCCTAATATAAAATGAACAAATAAACAAACAAACAATGGTCTGAGCAATCATAGGTTCATAGATAAGAGCTAGGCTGGCTGCTCTTGAGGGCCATTTTAAGCCTAGCCATATTCCCTTTTTCTGCTTGAAATAAATTATCACACTTGGTTATAGGCTGGGCTACCTTTACCCATCCCATGATCAATAATTTTATATAATGAGAACAACTGGGATCTTACCATACATACTTTGAAGGGACTCATGCACAGAATAAAGCTTTAGCAGCTGCACCTGTCCATTATTAGTACAGGGGGCAGTCCTGGGGTAATTTATTTTGTTTCCCATCCATAGATCTAATCCTTGAAAATAGATACGGCTGAACTTTGTTTTATGTGGAGAGGCAGTCTGTTCCAAAGCAGTGGAATCCTCTCCGAAATATACCTGTCCCTCCAAACCATTTTGTTAATGTTGCACAATAGGTTTAGATCCCTAAACTGAATACTTCTGATGCCATTTGACTTGCTGATGCTTAGTAAATCCATCAGTAATGGTTCAGAGGATGCCCTTTCTTGTATTCCAGACACAGGTCACCTCTTAGCGGACTGTGGGATACGGAGCATAGTGACAGGGCTTTGACTCAGTCCATTTAGGACATGTTGTTTTGGCCTTGTATCCTTTTAGTAAGGTACCTCTGTGAGCATTCCAGTTGTTGCATGTTTCTGGACCGGTACATGAGAAAGAGTGTATTATATTCAATGACTGGCCTAATGAAGGCTGATTAAAGGGGGACGATCACATCCTTAGAAATAGACACAATCATTTTGTTTATAAGCTGTGCAATACAGAAGGACTTAGCTTCATAGGTGTGTACTAAGCTAATGGTCCTGGAGCCTTTACAAGCCTAGCCCATAGGATTACCCTGGCATCGTGCCACCCAACCTTAACTCCTAGTGCCTCTGTCGAGTAGAGCCACTGGAGTGATCCCTGGGGTGAATTTTCTATTTTCCATCCACTCATCAAGATTTCTCTTGAAGGTGAAGTGCTCTGTTTGACATGGATGGAAAGTCTATTCCATAGCATGGGCAGTCTCTGGGTTATGAACCTGTCCTTCCAGCACATTCTGTTGATTGTGATAATGAGGTTGATGTCTCTGGAGTGTGTGGTGTGGAGGGATTGGGATTTCTTTAGATGTAGCATTTCTAACAGAGCTGGGTCAGACATGGCTTTGTAAGTCAAGCAGTGATTGCCTCTAAGTAGGCGGTATGAGACAGAGAATAGTTGGAGTTTTTTGAGTCTGTCCATATAGGAGAAGTGTTTAAGGCCTAGGATCCTCTTTGTGAGGTACTTTTGCGGCCTCTCCAGTTGTTGTAGGTGTCTAGTAAGGTACATGCCAAATGGAGCATTGTACACGATGATTGGTCTAATGAGGGAAGAGTAGAAGGAGACAATGACCTCTTTCTTCCTGGATGCAAAACGCTTGGTTATGAGATGTGCCACATAGAAGGACTTTCTGACCACAGTGGCAATGTGGTGGTCAAAAGAGAGGTTGCTGTCAACCTGTGTTCCCAGATCTCTTATAACGTCTTCTGCATTCAGTGGACTACCATTGATGTGTAATTCATGGGAACTGGGTTTTTCCCAAAGGGGATGATGACACATTTTTTTGGCAATGAGCTTAAGGCCATGGTTCTGACACCAGTTGTTGGTCTCAGTGAGTCCTTTCTGTAGGATGTCAACATCACTTGTGGAGTTAATAATGGCTCACAATTTGCAATAGTTTGTGAACTTTGTCAGCCAGAGTCCCTTTGTGTTGGCACGGACTTCTGAGAAGTAGATACCACAATGGAGAGGACCCAGGACCGATCCCTGTGGGACTCCACTCGTGACTGGTCAGCAGTCTGATTTGGAGTCAGCTACTTTCACACTGTGGGTTCTATCTGTGAGCCAGTTTGCAACCCACTGAGTGATATAGGGGTTGATGCCTAGCTTAGTGAGTTTTTCTATGATTCCTGAGTGGGGAATAGTATCAAAGGCCTTAGCCAGATCAAGGTAGGCTGTATGAACCGCCTTGCCTTCATCCACAGCTTTGGTGAAGAAGTCGACCAAGTTGAGCAGGCATGATCTACCCTTCACAAAACCAAACTGTGTGGGATCCAGAGTTTGGAGATTCCCTATATCCTTGTTTATTAGGTCCATGATGATGTGTTCCACTGCTTTGCATATCCGACTTGTCATGCTAATGCGGTGATAGTTCCCAGGGTCTGTAGTCGCTCCTCCTTCATGGAGAGGGATGACTGTAGCAGTGTGCCATTTGGTAGGGACAAAGCCTGAAGTGAGGCTGTGATTGAACAGGGCACACAGGTGAGGTGCCAGTTCATTCGGTAGTTCATGTAGAACACAGCCAGGGATATTGTCAGGTCCCATAGAAGCTGTATTCTTGGCCTTGGACAGTGCTGTTTTAACCTGTGCAGCAGTAATACTGGGTGCCTGGCAATCTACTAGTATTGTGATTGGTCCTGGGGGGGGTTAAAGTTGGCACTGAATCTGTCAGCCAGTATATTGGCTATATCTGTTGGCTCGGTATAGGAGGTACCATTATGCAGTAGCTCAGAGCAAATCTGGGTATTGCCATGGAGATTCTTTACATAACTAAAGAAGGCCTTGTGGTTTTCTTTACTATCTGCTGCAATTCTGTTTTTATAGTTAGCTTTAGAGGATTTGGTGAGGGATCTCAACTTTTTGTTGAGGTTGATAAGGGAGTTTTTCCAGTCTTGGGACTTCACCTTATTCTGCATCAGTTTCCTCCTTCTGTTGTAGTTTGTTTATGGTAGGGGACCACCAGATTGGCTTCCTTTTTTTGGAGGAGAGCACCTTGGTTCTATTGGGTATGGTGAGATCCATGCATTTGTGTATGTATTTGTACAGTGCATTGATGTAGGATTTGGCCGTCATACAACTATTCTCCATTTAGATGGGTGGCGTGAAGTTAGCCACCTCTGTTTTTAGGAGCCAAAAGTTAGCTTTCGAGAAGTTTTTCATGGTGGTTACCTTTGCGGGAGGGGTGGGGAGTGGGTGGGAGGGGTGTGGATTTCCAAGGTGATTAGTTTGTGGTCAGACCTAACCAGGGAGGAGGTAACTATTGGTATAGAGTAACAGTCGCCCATGTTAGTAATGACCAGGTCAAGGATGTTGCTACCTCTAGTGGGGGTAAGAATGAGCTGGTCCAGGGCATTGGAATTAATGAATTCCAGAAAGCGTTGGGCAAGTGTATTAGTACATGAGTAGTTTTCCCAGTTAATGGAGGGGTAAGCAAAAACTGCCACTCAAAAGCGTGGAGTAAAAATGAAAACCAAATGTAGCAAGAAGACTCCAGGCTACCACGACTTAAATGTACAAAGATTTTATTACAACGATAGGTAGTATAACACCGCTTCATGAGACCTTCTAAACCATGAACAAGGCACATATGTAATGAAAAAGACAACCCATCAGATTAAAATTATATAATCACATGTTAAAAAATCAATTATTAAAAAAAAGACTACCCTCAGGACCAATTACAAGCATCAGGAAAAATTATGAGTATATTCTACCTTTCAAAATATTCTTGTCTATGGTATTCACCAATCAAACTGTCGTACAGGACAAGCCCACCTAAAACTATTACTAGATTGGATCAAAATAAGGAATCTTCCAATCATTTTAAGCTGAATGGTTTTCTTTTGTATTAAATACGTACCTTGTTCATGGTTCATAGGTTCATAGGTAGGTACTAGGCTATTGGCCCTAGGGCCTATATAAGCCTAGCCAAAAAGGTACCCTGGCTTTCGCCACCCAAGAAAATTATTTTCCTGTGCCCCTGTCGAGCAGAGCCACAGAAGTGATCCGCGGGGTGAATTTTCTATCTCCCATCCAATCATCAAGATTTTTCTGGAAGAGTGCTAATGAGGAGCTTTGTTTGATATTTGATATAGACAGGTAGTTTGTTCCAGAGTATGGGAAGTCTCTGGGGCAGGAATCTATCCCTCCAGCATGTTCTGTTTATTGTGGTGACAAGGTTTAGTTCCCTAGAGCATGTAGCTCAGAGGGATTGGGATATCTTTAAGTGGAGCATGTCCAACAGCTCTGGGTTTGACATAGCTTTGTATGTTAGGCAGAGATTACCTCTGAGTAGACGATATGCAACGGAGTAAAGCTGGAGTTTTTTGAGATGGTCTGTACAGGGCATCTGTTTGAGGCCGGTAATCCTCTTTGTGAGGTATTTCTGCAGCCTTTCCAGTTGTAGATGTCTTGTGAGGTACACACCAGAAAGGGCGCTGTATTCTATAATGGGTCTAATGAGTGATGAGTAGAGGAGAACAATGACCTCTTTTTTCCTGGATGAGAAACCTTTCGCAATGAGGTGTGCCATGTAGAAGGATTTCCTGACTACTGTGGTGATGTGATTATCAAAGGAGAGACTACTGTCCACCTGTGTCTCAAGGTCTCTTATCACACTTTCAGTGTTAAGTAGACTACCACCTATGTGGTGGTTCCTGGGTACAGAGTTTTTACCAAAAGGGATGACAATGCACTTTTTGTCATTGAGCTTGAGGCCATGGCTATGACACCAGGCATCTCTCTCAGTGAGGCCCTTTTGTAGGACGTCCACATTGTTAGGAGTTTTGATTATGGCTTCTAGTTCACAGTCATCTGTGAACTTCGTTAGCCAAAGTCCTTCTGTGTTAGCCTGTACTTCAGAGAAGTAGATACCAAACAGGAGAGGACCCAGGACTGAACCCTGTGGTACTTCACTTGTCACTTTTCTGAAGTCAGATTTGGAGTCTGCTACTTTCACAGTGTGGGTTCTGGCAGTGAGCCAGTTGGCAACCCATCTTGTGACTTAGGGATTTATACCTAGTTTAGTGAGTTTATCTATAACTCCAAAGTAGGGGATGGTGTAGAAAGCCTTGGCGAGATGTAGCTAGGCTGTCTGAACCACCTTACCCTCGTCAATGGCTTTGTTGACTGCTTCAAAGAAGTCTATTAGGTTTAGGAGACATGATCTGGCTTTTACAAACTCGAACTGGGCGGGGTCCAGAGTTTGGAGATTACCAATGTCATTGTTTATAAGTTCCATGATGATACGTTCCATAGCCTTGCAGACCAGGCTCATCAGGCTAATGCGGCAGTAGTTCCCGGGGTCTGTGGTGGCTCCCCCTTTATGGAGTGAGATAACCATTGCTGTGTGCCATTCAGTGGGCACAAAGCCTGAGGTGAGGCTATGATTGAACATGGTACTTAGGTGGAGTGCCAGTTTTTTCTGTAGTTTGTGTAGAACACAGCCTGGGATGTTGTCAGGTCCCATGGATGCTGTGTTCTTGGCTTTGGAGAGTGTGGTTTTTACCTGTGCAGCCGTGATTACAGGAACTTTGCATTCTTCTGGTACAGAGATGGGCCCTTTAGGGGTTGAGAGGGGGTAAAGTTAGCACTGAACCTATCTGCCAGTATGTTGGCAATATCAGTTGGTTCTGCATACTTAGTGCCATTGTGCTGTAACTCAGAGCAGACCTGAGTGTTGCCATTGAGATTCTTGACATAGCTATAGAATGCTTTGTGGTTGTCTTTAGAATCAGTGGTGATTTTGTTTTCATAACTAGCTTTGGAGGATTTTATGAGGGATCTCAGCTACTTACTGAGGCTGACCAGGGAGTTCCTGCAATCATGGGATTTTACTCTTTTTTGCAAAAGTTTCTTTCTTCTGTTGTAGAGCCTGTTTATGGCAGGGGACCACCAGATTGGCTTCCTTTTTTTGGAGGATAGCATCTTGGTTCAGTTAGGGATTGCATGATCCATGCACTCGTGTAAGTGCTTATAAAGTGCATTTGTGTAGGATTCAGCAGTCGTACCTCCATTGTCCATCTGCATGGGTGTCGTGAAGTTTGCCACTTCTGTCTTAAGAAGCGTGAAGTTGGCTTTGGAGAAATTTTTTACGGTGGTTTCCCTAATGGGGGGTGGGGGCGGGATGTGGATGTCTAGGGTGATTAGCTTGTGGTCAGATCTGAACAATTAGGAATTGACCTCTGGTGTGGAATACTGGTTGCCCATGTTGGTAATGACCAGGTCTAGGATATTGCTGCCCCTGGTGGGGATGTGGATAAGTTGATCCAAGGCGTTGGAATTTATGAATTCCAGAAAACGTTGAGCAAAAGAGTTGGTACATGAGTAGTTTTCCCATTTAATGGTGGGGTAGTTGAAATTGCCCCATTATTAAGGTGTTAGGTTGTACCCTAATATTTTCCAGTGTATCAAGATATGAAGAATGGGAATCCTGGGGCATGGTGGGGGATTTGTAGCAAGCTACAGTTTGGACTGCGGTCTTGCCCAGAGTTAGTTGCACTTGGATAATCTCGGATGCATTATGCTGAGCAACTAGCTTGGAGGTGTGGATATCCTTAATGAATATGGACACGCCTCCACCCTTAGGGTTTCGGCCCAGGTTAGATGGCCAAAAGGTGTGGTATGAATGATAGCCTGGTAATGCAGGGGTGCTTTCTGGAGTCTTGAACCAGATCTCTGTCACTACACAGATGTTGATGTTCTCCATTTTAAGGAGTGCCTTGAGTGAGTGCATTTTGAGGTTTAGACTTCTAGCACTGAGTAGCATTACCCTCAGATTTTGCTTGCTTGTACCTGTTACGGTGGTGAATTTGTCATTTGAACCTTGCTAAAAAAGGCTCTTTGGGGTGACAAGAGCCTTAGCCAGTATCCGGAATCCCAAGGGCGACAGGTGCAGGTCATCTCTGACAAAGCATGGTGGTCTGTCGATCATGTCATCCCAGGCAGACAGATACTGGATCCACTTAGGATGACACCAGAAGCTTAGCCAATTGTTGAAGTCAGTCATTTTGTCTTTGTACTGTGGTATCATTCTGGGTGATGGCAGGATGCTACTCAGGGCTAGGGTCATACCTGCCTGGGCTACAAGATCGGACAGCTCCTCTATGTCTCTTTTCATGTAGTCCAGGGAGGTACATCTTAGGTCGTTCACATCAACATGGACAATGACAGAGTCATATTTGTACATGTTGTGGAGTGACCTGCATGCATTTAAATGGTCTGATGAAGCGGTATTGTACTACCGTGAAAGCGGTTACAATTGAAATAAAATTTTCGTGCCCAAAGGATATGACAGTGCATTTTTTGGCATTTATTTTCAGACCATGATTTTGACACTAGTTATTTATTTAGACAACCCTTGCTGTAGGATGGCTAAGTCTTCTGGGAATTCAATAGCTGCTCCTAGTTTGGAGTTATCTACAAACTTAGTCAACCAGAGCCCTTTGGTATTTGCTTATACTTCAGAAAAGTAGATGCCGTACAGGAGAGATCCAAACACTAAACCCTGGGGGACTCCACTGGTGACTGGTCTCTTTGTGGAGGTAACTTACCCTATTTTGATTATCTGTTCCCTATCTGTGAGCCAGATGGCAATCCAGCAGGTGGTATAGGGGGGTTATTTCCAGTTTATTTAGCTTTTCTACTATTCCTGAGTGGGGAATTGTGTCAAACACTGTTAAATAATAATAATAATAAATCCTGTATTAATTTTTAAATCAATCTCAAAAACTCATGAGAATGAAACGTATTCCTTACTATAATACTACCAAAGTGCACCTGACTGCTTTTGCCAGGATGAATACATCTTTGAAATTTGCTACATTATATTTCCTTGTTCAGCTCATTGGGACTGCTACCTACAGCAGGTCCACTAGAGCTGATGCATTTTGAGGACACAGTTCATACAGTTACCTTGATTCCAACAGGTCCCTGGGGGCCAGGTAGGCCAGTTGAACCCTTTAAAAGAAATAAAAAAGGAAATATTGTTAATTATTGGAAATAAAACAGCAATGACAAATGAAAGACCGCTACAGACAACAATTTCTAAACATTAAATATTTAACGGACAGCTATTTTTACAAGGGATAATTCAGACTGTAAAATAACAGCGTACATAGTGATTAAACTAATGATATTCCATCCCATTAAGCAGCAAGCAGCAGAAATAATAACCACTCTTAGTGTCCATTTCCTAGTTCTGTAAAAAGCACAGTTGAAATTAGTAATAATAATGGTTGCATGATATCTGAAAGTTAATCTGCACATCCCTAGCCTTGGGAATGCAACTTGTGGATGCAACTCCAATTATTTGACTGCCCTGCACATTGAATGTCATTATTGCTTTTCTGCTGTTCAATGTCTAATTTTAAAATTATAAATATGACAGATGATGACTACTTCTAAACTGCTATACCTGGTTTTATTTTCAGCTTTTATGATTACACACAGAGCCAAAGTTAGCAATTCTAGTGTCATGTGACATTCTCCCATCTACAGAAAAAAAAAATTGCTGCATCTCATTTATATCACACACAGAGTACTAAATTGCTTCAATCCTGACTGGAAATTTTCAGTTCTGAATGCCAGTAATGTACTTAAGACTGATGAACATGAGCTAATTGTGTCCCCAAACACCTTGCACCCTGAGACATGGCCCCCTTCCTCCCTTCCCTAGCTATGTCTCTGATTATACCCAAACAACAAAAGCCACTTCATAGACATTGCTATATTATACTGACTGATGATTATACCTACAGGCATTAGGAAATGTGCTTGATATTCGACTGTGTGATGATTTGAGGTATTACCAACCATTCCAGGAGAAGTAGTACAGTGGATGTGTAACATATGCCAGCATAAGCTAGCTGGAGTTTTGTAAAGAATTTTATGTAATTTGTGTATCAAACTTTGTACAGATGCTTGTGTTTAAAAATGTATCAACAGTGTTCCCTGCTGTAAAGAAAAGAAATGCACATGTATTATTGTAACTGAATTAAATGTACATGTTTTAACAGAGGATACTGGAAGAGATTAGGTTAATCACAATCCAGCTGCAGCAAACTTTGAAAAAAAAATAGCTGAAATTAAATTATGCCATAAAGATTGTATCTTACAGTTCTGATTGCTGCAAGAGACAAAAATGTATGCGAGAAGCCTGGCTTATTATCTCTGTAGGAGGAATAGAAGTGTTTATGACTTCCAGGAACAGCAGCAGATCTGTGAAAAGCTCTATCTGTGTGTATGGTAATATTTAGGTGCTAAATCCTGACAGCTTCTAGAAATGGGGGTTGCATGGGAACCAGAAGTCAGATGACCAGATGTTATGTCAATGTAATCAACTCTCAGATAATACTTAGATCTAATATTGAGAAGTCTCTCAGTCAGACTGAGCACTCTGTTTTTGAAACCTGACCAAGAAGGAAGACCGCTCACCTACTTCATCTTGCCTTGCGCTACTAAGTGACCAAGGACTAGTACTCTTTAGATTAGTCATGAAATTATAGAATAGTTAAGTATTGTATTTCTGTAACTGTGTGAATCTTTTCAGCTATGTTATTGTGGTAATATTTCCTGTGATTGAAATTCTGTGTTTACTGTAAATAGATATTTTGTATTTTCATGTTCATTTATTATTTATTATTAAATACATTTAAACTTTCGATTGTGGCTGGTCTTTTTTAGAAAATATTTAAGTTTTGAGAGTATTTACATATATTTACTTGGTAATAACTCTGGCCACTCTGGAAAGCCTTGCTGTTTGGTCAACATTACCATTTGTATTAATATTAGTTCTACTCAGTATAATTGGATACCTTTGCAAGAGGCTTAGGTAGCTGGCTTTGTAGTGCCTGATGGCAGTGTAGTCTGGGCAGCAGGGGGCACAGTGGGCAAATCTGTGCTAGCCTTTCTGTTAGAAAAATATGTATTAACATATGTGTGTAATGCTTATTTTAAATAAGGGAAGATTAACATGTTTTTATTCTATATGCAGCATTAGTTATATTTGAAACTGAAAACATGCTTTTCTAAAATTGTGCTTTCTGACACTGCAAGATGCACTCTGACCTAGTTTGTTAGCACAGCAAAATACATGTTTATGCTTTGGAAATGTACTGGAAAGCAGGTGATTTTCTGCTAGGTCAGGAAATTAAATGGAGAATAATAATAATTTCTGTAGATCCATTCATTATGAACAATAAGCTCTGTTCATGCTAATGAAAAAGTGCACAAGCTGCAAGAAAGTTAGATACTATAAACAATGAACTGCTTCAGAAATCTGTACGTGCATTGTGCTTGAATTAGCCATAGTACCTAGACTTGTAACATCACATAGCAAGAAAGTTATAATTGACCGGTGGTCGTCAAGGCCATCCTGTTTACTGAAAAATCTTTTTTAAACTTTGAAGAGTCAGCTAGAAATGTGAGAAACATCTGTAAAGTAACAGAATTGTGAACTGGTGGTCTGCTACGTCAGCCGTAGTGAGCAATGCCTTGAAAGAAAGGTATAATAATTGTGACACTTCCTGATTTTAGTCAGACAAACTCTGTAACTGCATTTTTTGTCTCCTTGCGCAAGAATAAAGATACCTGAACTGAACCTTATGCTTTTGGTCTTTTGAAGTATTTTCTTTGACATTTTTTTTGGTCCTTCGGACTGGAAACCCTCGTTTAGCCTGGGATCAGATGGGCCAGGTGGCATGAAACTGCACAGGGAAGATACCACATCGGATCTTCTTCATTGAAAGACCTCCGACTGAATTGTCATGCAAAAGAGGCCAGCCACTTTTCTGATCTACAACTGAAGGCGGGTTTTGTTTGAACAGTGAGTGACCAATCGCTGAGGCTCAGGTAGGGTGAATCTACTTTTTTCTGTTTTAGATCAGGGACTTGATTGTATTTGTTCTGTGAGAATTTTGTTAAAATTTAGGGACAGAAATATTGCTATCTTGTCATAGATCAGGGAAACAGAATAAGTAGGCAGGTAGTCTGAAGAGACTGTAAACACTTGGTGGTACCACATTAAAAATAAAAGGGTTACATAACATTTAAAAGGTTAGAACAAAATGGGTAATACGTGCACAAAAACGAAAAGACCCCAAAGCCCACCGTTAACCGAAGACGCAAAATATATGCAATCACAATGCGCCGACAACGTTAGATATTATACTAAATGGGTTAATAAATATGAATTTGATGGGAAACTAGAAAGATCCCCGCTTATCAAACTTATTAGACAGTTAAAAACCGATTCTAAAGGTCGGGTAAAAAACAGTGTAAATTAGGAGTTCCTCAGGCACACAGGTGGATTGAGGAAGCAAACCGACCGAAGAGAACAAAAGAATAAAAATTCAAAAGCAATGTTTCTAGACAAAGAGGATAATAACTTAGTTATAGCATCGGCCCCTCTGGTTCCGGTTTCCTTACCGGAATATGAAGCAAAAGAACAAACTGGCCCACCTCCACGATATCCAGTTATTCCTATAAAACCACTACCGTTTGTTAGAGATCCTATCGAGACTAGGTCTCAAACATGTAATTTAAAAGGGGATATTGAATTATATCAAATGAATGGAAATTCACGGGTTATGAGTGAAGAAGAGATATGCCTACTCATAGAAGTACCAAATCCTCAGGCAGGACAAGAAGGGCAGGACCCAACTCTCTTAGTATACAGACCCTGGACACCGGAAGACATCTGGAAAGCCACAGAGGGAATTCCCCATCCAAAAGTTAATTTTAGAACGTTCTTAGAAGACTTACAGGGCATGAGATTAAGTTATCACTTAAACGGAGAGGAAGTAGAAAAAGTAGTCAGACAAATAGTAGGTCCAGATTGGCACATGATCAGTGGCAACTGGAATCCCCATGACACTGCACTTAGGCCCCTCCCACATAGCAGCACAGAACTAGATAACAGAGTGAAAGGTCTGACAGACCGAATTTCTGAGAAATGGAAGCCTAGGGCATACTGGACTTGCATTAATCAATGCATCCAACAAGAAAGTGAAACTGTTGATAGATATTTTGCCAGATTATTAGAATGTTTTAACAATCACTGTGAAATGCAGGTGCCTGAAGACCAGACACAAGATTCCCCATATGAGCAGCAGTTAAAGAATGCATTTTTGAAAGGCTGTATTGCACCCATAAGTAGTTTCATTACTAAACATATGGTAGACCATCGTACAAGCAGATTAGAATCACTGCTTGAATATGCTAGACATGCCAAAAGGCATTTTAATAACAAAAAGAAAAAGAAAGCCCAAGAATTTGCTGTGGAAGATGGAGAAGTTTATTTAGTACAGTCTGGACAAAAGGGCAAAAAGAATGCCCAGAGAAACAAACAATCTGATCAGCGATCAGAGGACTTTGAAGGGAGAAAGAAAAGAGGTGAGTGCTTCAAATGCAGGAAAAAGGGACACTTGGCAAGGGATTGCAAGAAAAATAAGAAGGCAGCAGTGGAAGACAAAAACGATGAAGGTGAGGACTGACTATATGAAAGTCAGGAATCACTAGATAGGAATAATAGAGAAAGGACAAATGAGAATGTGATAGAAGGAGCAGAGAATGCGATAATAGAGGAAGTGCAGAAAGCTACCGATAGTAAAGAAAACGAAATATTAGACCTAGCCTTACTGAGCTTAGAGCTCTATCTAGCTGACACAAAACCATAAGTGACACTCCTGGTAGAAGGGAGGGAAGTCAAATTTTTGTGCGATTCAGGGGCATCACAAACCCTGGTACACCCCTCCAAACTACCAGAAAATTCAGAATCACATGACTTTATACTAGTAAAAGCAGCTAATGGACAGCTGTATCGGGAGCCTCTCTCCCATAACATTACAATAACAGATCCTGTTTCAGGATTAACCCAGAAAAGCAAAATTGTTGTTTCTGCAAAATGCCCATTGAACCTTTTGGGCAGAGATCTTATGCAACTATTAGGCATAGCACTAGTTCCAACCATGCAGGGTATGGAAGCACAGCGACAAACTAATACTTTTGCAGTACAAACGGAAGGTGAGACATTTTACTGGTACAGCCAGGACTTAGTTACGACTGGCCCTGGAGCAGTAACTGAAGAGTTAATGAATGTAGCTATCAGTAAGTTCCCCTCCCTTTGTATTGACATACAACACCTGTTGCACTGTACTCTGTATTATTGTAATACACCAGGACCTGACAAAGAATATGAACAAGAATTGTTTAGAAATCATGCAAACAGATTAGTACTGTGTAATTTGTACTGGGACATGAAAGGGAACAGTGTAGTTAGCAGTTCATTACCCCAGGAGTTCTTTCCACTTTACAAATCGAATCTAATACCGCATGTTAGTTTAACTAAAGAGGAAGATTTGAAATGGGTAAACCTAGGAGAAAAAAAATCACAAAATGGGAAAAACAGACAGAATCAGAACTGTCAGAACAGGGAATACAAAGACAGAAACTGAACTGGATAACACAAACACATCCAGCTGTACACTTGCAGTCCAGCAAAGACAGCTGAGAAGCCCTCTTATTAGAAGAGGAAGAAAAAGCTTTGTTAGACATACCAGAAACTCTCTGGTCAACAGGAAAGTCAGACGTAGGACTTATTCGCACAGCAGGACCAGTTACTATCACACCAGAGTCAGCATTTAGACCACAAAAGAGGCAGAGGCAGGTATTAAACCAATCATAGCAGCTTTACTTAAGAAGGGAATACTGGTGGAATCTTCTGATTCGCCATGTAATACACCCTTATTCCCAGTTAAAAAAGCAAACGGAGAATGGCGTATGGTCCAAGATTTACAAGCTGTAAATGACGCAGTAATACCAAGAGCACCTACGGTGCCAGATCCACATACCTTGTTGAATGATTTAAAACCTCAACAGAAGTATTTTTCTGTGGTAGATATCAGCAACGCGTTCTTTTCGATACCGATACACCCTGACAGCCAGTATTGGTTTGCATTTACATTTCAGGGGAAGCGGTATACATATACGCGACTACCACAGGGCTATAGTGAAAGCCCAACGATATTCTCACAAGAGATGGCAAGTAATTTAGCAGGATTTATCCCACCGAGAGGTAGTCAAATTTTACTTTATGTTGATGACATCCTGCTGGTCGCCCCTACCCAGCGAGATTGTAAGGAAGATACTATAGCACTATTAAAATTCCTAGCAGTTGAAGGACACAAAGGAAGCAAAAATAAATTGCAGCTTTGGAGAAAACAAGTGAAATACCTTGGATATGTAATATCCAAAGATGGCAGAACATTAGATGAGGACAGAAAAGTAGCGATCTTACAAGCGCCTAAACCCACAACCAAGAAGGAAATGATGTCCTTTCTGGGTACGACTAATTTTTGTCGAAGCTGGATCCCAAACTATGCTTTGGAATCTGCACCTTTAACCGACCTGATTTTTAAGAAACCTATGGCAGCACAAGATTTAATACAGTGGACACCAGAAGGAGAATTAACTTTCTGCAAACTGAAACAATTGATAGCATCATCATTAGTTTTAGGATTACCAAATTATCACAAACATTTTTTCCAAACTGTAGATTGCAAGCAAGGTTATATGACATCAGTATTGACTCAACAGCATGGGGACAAACAACACCCCATTGCTTATTATTCATCACAACTGGACCCAGTGGCGCGGTCTCTACCCCACTGTGTACAAGCAATAGTTGCAGCTGCAATGGCAGTGCAGGCTTCAGCCTCAGTAGTGTTATTCCACCCTCTCACATTGAGAGTGCCTCATGCAGTCGCAATCATTTTACTGCAAGAAAAAGTAGCATATCTTTCCCCTGCTAGGCATCTTTCTTGTATGACTATATTGCTGAGCCAACCTCACATGACAATTGAACAATGTACTACTTTGAATTCGTCTACCTTGCCCCCAACTCCTGTGGATGGCACACCCCATAACTGCCTGCAGGTAATTGAGCAAAAGACACTGCCTAGAAAAGACCTCACGGATGTTCCCTTGGATGATGCCGAGGTGACATATTACGTGGATGGCTCATGCAAAAGAAGTCCTACAGGACAGAACCTAACAGGTTATGCAGTAGTTTCAGATACTGAGATTGTAGAAGGGAAACCTCTACCACATAGCTTATCTGCACAAGCAGCAGAGTTGATTGCCTTGACACGGGTATGTACCTTAGCAAAGGGTAAAAGCATAAACATTTTTACAGACAGCCAGTATGCTTTTTCTACTGTACATGTTTTTGCACAACAGTGGAAGAATCGAGGAATGGTGACATCTACTGGCAAACCGATTAACCATGCACAGTTTATTTTAGATTTGTTAGATTCTATTCAGTTGCCTCAGAAAGTAGCTATTTGTAAATGCATAGCTCATACAAAACAACAAGATAGGATTTCAAAAGGCAATGCGAGAGCTGACACAGCTGCAAAGCAAGCAGCCTCAGAAGCATTTCTTTTGAACGAGGAACTACAACCTTTTGAGATTTTAGACTTAGAAATGTTGAAAACAATGCAGACACTTACTACAGAAGCTGAAAAACAAAAATGGAAAAAACGAGGAGCAATTCTCAAGGAAGGGCTGTACTTCTCCAAAGAGGGAAAACCGATATTACCGTCTAATTTACTTAGATATGCAGCTTTGTTGAGCCATGGGCAGAGCCATGTCTCAACAGGGAGGATGGTACAGTTAGTGAATAGGGTATTTGCTACGTACAGGTTTACAAACTACACTAAAAAATTTTGCCTGTCATGTCACACTTGTAATAAACATCATGCACAAGGGGCGTTAAAGCCCAAGCAAGGGAGTTTCCCTACACCACCGTATCCGTTTCATACTATCTGTATGGATTTCATAGAATTGAGCAAATGTGAAAATAAAAAGTACTGCCTTGTCATTGTGGATATGTTCTCCAAATGGGTGGAGGCCTTTCCAACTAGTAAACCAGATGCAGCCACTGTTGCAAAGACCCTAGTTAAAGAAATTATTCCTAGATTTGGCATACCGGAAAGGATCTACAGTGACAATGGTACACATTTCGTTAACCAAACTATGCAACAGTTGAGCCGGTATTTTGAGATTTCTTTAAAACATCACTGTGCATATCACCCTCAATCTGCAGGGTTAGTAGAGAGGCACAATGGAGTTTTAAAGAATAAGCTTAAAAAACTCATAGCTGATACACAGAAGAAGTGGGTGTACTGTTTGCCCCTGGCACTGTTGAGCATGAGAACTGTTCCGAATGCAAAAGGATTGACACCTTTCGAAAAGATTTTCGGAAGAGCTTAATATATACCTCAGTGGAAACCTCTCATGCCTGCAGACCAGGAAGCAGATTGGACACTTGCAGAGTATATGAGGAGTATGCTGAATAACAAACATCTTTTACAGTTTAATTCTGTTTCAGATAAAGACCAAACCAAGCCATCTGAAGTAGCAGTAGCCCCAGGCACTTGGGTCTGGGTGAAGACAATCAAAAAGAAGAATTGGACGACACCAAAGTGGGAAGGTCCGTATCAAGTACTGCTGAGCACGCCCACAGCAGTCAAGATTGCAGAACGTTCATCTTGAATTCATTTGACACACTGTAAACTAGTCAAAAACTTTGAACTTGATAAAACTCTTGCTAACACACAGCAGCAGTAGAATGACAAGACCCAGTGATAATAGAAATGCTGAACGACTTCAGCAGTGTTGCATAATCATCTTAATAACTGCATTAGTGACAATGTTCTTTTTGCTGTGGCTTTTGCTGTGGCCTTTCTTTTCTTCAGCCACACCAGCTAGACTGAACAAACGTGATTCAACACTCATAGACTGGCATCCGAACTTTAACACTTACCAAGCAATCAAATATGTGTATGCTGAGACTTTTAATATTTCAAATTGTTGGATTTGCACAGCTATACCAGCAGGATACAGGGAATTATTGATGGCTGCTGTCCCCCTAGGGGTCAATGAGACCTGGGAAAACTTGATTTTTGAGACTACACCTGTAAAATCTAGAGACAAAATTGCATTATTCCTACCTGTTACACAAACAGGAATTGTATGTTTTTTTAAGAATGACACGATTCAAGTAGGTTGGAGCAAATGTAATGTAACGGTTTCTTATAAATGTTATATTAAACCTAAAAATGCTAAAAATGCAGAAACAATTTGTGATGCAGATTATGACTCATACTTTGAGTCCTTGCATAAAACTGTCAGTGATATACAACATAATCCTGTTATTTTAAAGCAACTGTCTATTATAGATAAGAAAATGTTTCATGCAGGGAAGGTGAATATCAATACTAAGGTAGAAAACTGTTATTTCATATGTGGGGAAAAAGGCATACAAATGGTTGCCTGAGAATTGGTCCAGCAGTTGTTTTTTGGGTTACCTGGTCCTGGTCATACGACACACTACAGCTTTGCCTCATGGGAGAATTCGAAACATCAGAGACGTCGCAAAAAAACCCTGAAAATCCAATCAAGAAACCTGAGAATCCGATGGGACAGATCGTAGCAGGCTGGAGAAACCATAACTCCGTGAAAGTCAAGAGTAAACTAGCACACATGGACTTGAGTGACACTATCATATCCTGGGCTAGCATAGCCCCTGCATATGGTGCAGTTAAATCAATTTGGGAACTGAGAAAGCTATCCAAACTTCTCGAGGTCATGAGCAATGCATCTTTTTCTGCTCTTGAGTTAATGACTGATGAACTGAATGCAATGAGAACTGTGGTGCTTCAAAACCGCATGGCTCTTGACTTCACCCTAGCGGCGAGAGGTGGTACGTGCGCTTTAATCAAAGACGAGTGTTGTTCGTACATTCCCGACAATAAACACGAAATCAACGATCATTTGGAAGTGATTCAGCAAGTGTCAGACATGACCAGGCCAGGCCCGAACCCACTGATGGACTTTTTCCAGAATTTGTTTGGGGGGTGGGGTTCCATCCTAATGAACATCCTGATTGCCATTTGTGTGGGATTACTTTTGTTAGGAGCATGTATTTGCTGTGGTATTCCCTGCATGAAAAAATTAATCAAAGATTTTATAGACATGTCAGTTTCTGAGACTTTGTATCAAAGTACTGAAATTGAAGAACTGTTGAAAAAGGAAACACTTTCATAAGTTTAAACTGAATGACTCTCTTAGCTGCAAATCCTCAAAGGAAGAGGTTAGGAGAAGAAACAAACTGTTTATGCTTTTGAAATGGAATAAAAAGTATTAACAGGGGGGAAATGTTAGAAAAATATCTATTAACATATGTGTTTAATGCTTATTTTAAATAAGGGAAGATTAACATGTTTTTATTCTATATGCAGCATTAGTTATATCTGAAACTGAAAACATGCTTTTCTAAAATTGTGCTTTCTGACACTGCAAGATGCACTCTGACCTAGTTTGCTAACACAGCAAAATACATGTTTATGCTTTGGAAATGTACTGGAAAGTAGGTGATTTTCTGCTAGGTCAGGAAATTAAATGGAGAATAATAATAATTTCTGTAGATCCATTCATTATGGACAATAAGCTCTGTTCGTGCTAATGAAAAAGTGCACAAGCTGCAAGAAAGTTAGATACTATAAACAATGAACTGCTTCAGAAATCTGTACTTGCATTGTGCTTGAATTAGCCATAGTGCCTAGACTTGTAACATCACATAGCAAGAAAGTTATAATTGACCGGTGGTCGTCAAGGCCATCCTGTTTACTGAAAAATCTTTTTTAAACTTTGAAGAGTCAGCTAGAAATGTGAGAGACATCTGTAAAATAACAGAAATGTGAACTGGTGGTCTGCTACGTCAGCTGTAGTGGGCAATGCCTTGAAAGAAAGGTATAATAATTGTGACACTTCCTGATTTTAGTCAGACAAACTCTGTATCTGCATTTTTTGTCTCCTTGCGCAAGAATAAAGATACCTGAAGTGAACCTTATGCTTTTGGTCTTTTGAAGTATTTTCTTTGACACTTTCCCAGGTGTGTGTGTGTGTGTGTGTGTGTGTGTGTGTGTGTGTGTGTGTGTGTGTGTGTGTGTGTAATCTCACAGTGTGTGTGTGTTAGCTCCTTGGAGCAGGGACTTGAAGCACTGGTTTCACACAGAGAGTGCTAGAGGTCTTTGCTTGGGCACTCAGCTGAGGACTTAACTCTGTGTCAGTGGAGAGCCTTACTGGGGACCTGGGGAGAAACAGAGACAGAAACCCAGACCCTGGACTGAGTGTGTTCCCTGTGTGCTCCTAAGGGAAACTGTGCTTGATGCAGAGAGATCTGTATCTGTAAATACTGACTATCCATTTGTATTCCAAGTGAACATCCCTCTCCCGTGTCAGTGGTGAGGATTCAGGCTCCTTGATTACTGACCTAAAGTGGTTATGTCACATACCGCACACAAAATATACAGCAGTACAGCAACAATTTTGTCATACATTTCATTCTTGTTTTAGGCTATGCACTAATGCTCTGCCACAACACTGCCTGATATGTGCTAAAAGTAATTATACAACTGAAATCAAATAAACAGCAACATAATGACTGATTACTCTCGTGTAAGGAAACAGATGATGGCATAACAGTAATGTGAAGTTTGTTTTACTCCTGAAATTATTCACATTCATTCTGATGCTATTTACTGCTGGTTCCATTCAAGTCCAGTCTGATTACAAACTGAGACTGCAGTACCAAGTAGGGAAATAATGGCATTAAAAGCACCAATGCAGAAGCTTTTGTGGTGCATTTTGAATAAATAAATAACATGAAGATGTTAATTTTCCAGACATAAACCCTTTCAAGTTAGATTTCCATTTCCAGTTTTTTTTTTTTCATTTATAGGGTGAGTGGGCACACTCTGTATTTTACCCACATGCACTGTTTTCCATATTGCTAATAGACAGCAGCTAAGTATGTAGTGGGTGTAGAAAACTGGCATGATGTAGCTGCTGCATATTAATAGACATCTGATGGAGAACAAGCCACCATGAATGATATGTATACTAACTTACATTGGAACTTAGAAATCACTCTCACAAATATCATAAATTCTTAATGCTCTTCTACATGAATGCATTAAATGAAAACTTGCTTCAGCAGCAAAAAAAAAAAAAAAAAAAAAAAAAAAAAGCTAGCAATGTGCCATTTGCAGCACTCATTCCGTTGTCACAGAGGAACTGCAGACAATAAATGAAAAAAAAAAACTTACTGGTGGGCCTGGTGGGCCTCGTTCTCCTTGGTTACCCTGCAAAAAAACATATTTATTACACAATTTGAAAGGCAAGGAAAGGCAAGTCACTACAAAAAAAAAAAAACATTTATTGGACACAGATACAGGAGGGGTAAAGACTGCAATAACAGAACAATGAAGTTCTCATTAAAATGAATATCATCAAGCCTTCAAAGCTAAGCTAAGAGTTTTATTAATCAACACTTGGCTATGTCAATGCTCCAACCCCCCCCCCCTTAGCTAAATCTCAAATTCAAACAATACCAGTAAAGTCCTTCTTTAACTTACTATAGACACAATTTAAACTTAAACTAAACTAATATAAAACTAACTAAACTAAAGTACTCTGCTGTTTTAACAGGTTGCCTAGTCTGTAAAAGTTAATATATCCTAAATAGTGCTAAGTATGTGATAATAAATTTGGCCAAATAGCTATCAAAGTATCATATCACCCTATCACCATATTCTAAAGTTTTTGTTTTTTTTTTTTGCCATATTTTCCTATTTCAATTAAGTCTAAATTTTGCTTTTGTGTAACAGCTTAGTGTTGGTTTACTATCACAATTTATTATCACAATTGTATATATGGTTTATGTATTCCCACAACTGCAAACACTGTGAATGCATTGTACTTGTATTCAACTTGATATGCTATTATGTTTATGTAACTGCTACTTCAAAAAGATGCATATGTTCTGAAGAGTTACACATTTTAGAGATTTTTCTCCTAGGGGGTCTTCCATGGCCCAGTTGGACTTTCCCAGTAAACAAATACAAAAAATAATAATAATAATTACAGTACTTTCTATTTTGTGAAGTTTACCTAGCTTATATCCCAGTCCCTCATTGTTTAGACAATGTGTTGGTCAGAGGGCAGTGACCCTCTGTACTGAAGATGATGGTACTCATTTGCACATATGGTATAAAGGATATCAGAAACATCCTTCCCAGCATGATAAAATAGAGATCCTCTTCACAAAGGCTCCACAGGTTTCTTGTTGCAGAAAGCAAACCAGAGACTGTTTCTGAAGCATATTCTGCATAACCTAGCTAAAAACATTGACCTCTTGAAGACCTCATCTGACAAATACATGTCATACATACCTCTAAGAAAAAATTAAATAGACATTCACATTTTACAGAAAATTTCTAGTTTCTAATTGACTACTTAATTTACCTATTTGTATCCAGTAGTCAGGATAACAGGAAAGTAATAGGGTCTGCAATGTATTAAACAGCTGTTTTCTGCATTTTTTGTTTACTATTTAAGGTCTGAATGATCTGCATATGTGGGAAGAGGATGCATGTAAAAATCCTGTTACAACCCCCCCTTTTGCTACTATTTCAAGGTGCTATCTTCCAACTTCTACCAGATAACATTCAAACAGCAGAACAAAGTGCTTCCCTCAGAAATGAAACAACTGGGTCAAAACTGATCTTCCTTTCTTTGCAGCAGACAAGTGACTCAAGTCAAAACCTGAAGACAGAACCTACCCTCAGTGGATGGCAGGGTTAATGCTGTGTTACTCTACACCCCCCCCCCCCGATCCTATTGTTTTTTTCTCACTTATTTGCTTTACGGCTTTATGGATTCTAACGATGAACCACCCACTCCACAAATATTAACTTACTGTTAACATATATTTATCAGATCTGAAAAACAAATAGAAGAGTGCATTCAAAAAGAGTAACAAAAACATTTTAAACATTTTTCATGTGGTTCTGCATATCTGCTTTTGTTTGAAATGTTTCTTCCATGCTCATATTATGGTAGCATCACAGCCAGTCATGGAATAGGCTAGCTGTGGTAACTACCTGAAGGGGGATTTCTAAGTTAAGACCTCAGAGCAGTTTCCTCAGGATATGTCTCATACATGAAGTTTCATCCTTTTCATCAGTGACAAGAGAGTGAACACATGTAAAAGGATGACCAGACAGATGTCTCTTCCTTAGTTTTTCCTCATGAAAGAAGAGAAGATCTAATGTCACAGTACAACAAAGGTTGTTGTGCATAAACAGAAAGAGCAGCCCCATCAAATACTAAGGGAGTGGTGATGGTGGGAGGGCAGAAAGGACAGCACCCATTCTGTGTACAAGAAGCATTCAAAGATCTGCGCAGGCCTTAGGGTAGCTGAAATGTATCTGACATACCTTCTTCAGAGGCACTCATTCAGCACGTCATTCATCCAGTAAAAATGAGTACAAAGTTGTATGTATGAAGGGAAGATGGAGGCACATGCAAGGCAGTGCTCAAAGCTGGGCAGTTTCCCAGAATGCCTGTCTTGATGACCAGTGAAAACCTCTTCATAATGGTATAAAACAGTTTATTTGACACTGATTTCGTATGTATAGCAGTTAAAGTATTTACCAATGGAAAATGGATTGAAATTCTAGAACGTGAGTATTTTCAGGGAAAGTCATAACTGAATCACCACATTTCTTAACATATGTCACCCAGAGAAGAAAATTGTTCTAAGCTGAATGTTAGTGAGATAATCAACAAAGCGGAGGCAATATAAACTGATTTATGGAATCTAATAAGAATTTTTTAAGTCAATATGGAAAGGTCGTTAGTTGCTGCTACTGAAGATGCTGACAAGGAGGTCATGATGTAGTGTGTTAGCCATCAGATGTCAGAGATTCGGTAAAAGGCAGCGCAGATAGATAAAGGACTTGATCAAATGGAGTCACCCTACAGTGGACTGGAAAACAAGGGATGGAAATGTAACTTAAGATCGTAACGTGTTTTGGAAGGTAAAGAAGGAAATGAATTGGGAGGCGATGTTAATATGAAAGAATGAATTCCATTTGTGGATTACATGGGTACTGCATCAGTGAAGTGTCTGACACTGCCACAAATACAGATCAGATATGGAAAGCCAAGTCCAAACTGAATGAATTGTTTTTCTTGTTGTGAGAGTGACAGCACAAGTGTGTGGAAGTTGAGGCAATTGGGTTCTGCAACTGTCAAAATGGTGTTTGTGGAACAGAGTTATTCAGACGTAACTCTAAAAAGCCATTCTCATTTTAAGGAAGTGACTAGGGAGTTTGAGTGAAAAAGACTACAATTTACATTTTTCTTCTACTTTAAAAGTATTTTTGGTTGAGAAAGCCTTGGCATTTGACAATCCTGATAAGGCAATTGTGAATATAAAAGAGCTGCTATATCAAACAGGAATATGTATGAAGTGTTAACATCCTACTTTGGTGTCAGCATCTGATTATTCTGTACATTCTATTGAATATGTCATAGAGATGCACCCTTTTTATATAGATTCTTTTTTCGTCTCATTTCCTATCGTACATTGAACAAGGTAAGACTTTGTGATGTGGCAAGGTTTACCCATGTGGAAGAATGTTATAAAATAAATGGGGAAAAGGGTGACATTTTCAGTGTTCTCAAAACAAAAGCTGATTGGTTTTGAATACTCCGTTTCTGAAAACAGGGTTATAACAACACTTGGTAGAGTTTAACTATATGTGTGTATTATTATTATTATGGCAATATAAGGGAGTTCAAGGAGAGATCTATGTAGCAGAAGAAGAGATTATCTTGAAAGTATGAATCAAAAGGGACTTTTAGTTTTGTGATGATGTTATTTTTATTTTTTGAGTTAGGAGTGATATGTTAATTAAAGGATGAATGAAGGGTGGTTTTATAAATGTACTCAAATAAAACAAAACATTTACTTGTTTTGGTAACTTTACTTTCAATGCAGGCTGCACAAGAATGTGGTTGTATTAAACCAGATACATGCAGAGTTCTGGGAATTAGATGGAAAACTAAAGTGCTGAATTTTAGATGAAAATCTTGTACATTAAAATGAAACTATTTTGATATATAAATCATAAAGCAACCTCATTTTGTGATTAGAACTGCTATTTCATTTGAGGGAGACATGGCAAATGTGCTACTGTAATTATTACTACCACTAATGATGACAATGAGAGGACTGCCTAAAGATGTGTTTTGGGGACAGCCAGAATTAATGTTAAACAGGTCAATAAATGCTTGTAATTAAAAGTAGGGGGTCTATATTTCTTTGCTCACAACAGCATCTATGGAATAAAAAAACTAAGGTCTTAGCCAATGGAAAGCAGTCAAACAAAGAAACAAGTGAAGATTTTATCCAATAAATGTGTAATATTTGGTAATGGGTGCCAAGACAGTTATAAAAGAATATTCACACTCCAAGAGTAAAAGAAAGCCAATCTAGTGGTCCCCTGCCATGAACAAACTCTATAACAGAAGGAGGAAACTGATGTGGAATAAGGTGAAGTCCCAAGACTGGAAAAACTCCTTCATCAAATCCTCTAAAGCTAGCTATGAAAACAAAATTGCAGC
Organism: Protopterus annectens; assembly: GCF_019279795.1. Classification (NCBI taxonomy): domain Eukaryota; kingdom Metazoa; phylum Chordata; order Ceratodontiformes; family Protopteridae; genus Protopterus; species Protopterus annectens. The sequence goes on from NC_056739.1 coordinate 1,999,092,209, forward strand.
AGATAGCAAAGACAAGCACAAGGCCTTCTATAGTTATGTAAAAAATCTCCACGGCAATACCCAGATTGGCTCTGAGCTACTGCACAATGGTACCTCCTATACTGAGCCAACAGATATAGCCAATATACTGGCCGACAAATTCAGTGCCAACTTTACCCCCCAAAGGACCAGTCACAATACCAGTAGATTGCCAGGCAGCCTATATTACTGCTGCACAGGTTAAAACAGCACTGTCCAAGGTCAAGAATGCAGCTTCTATGGGACCTGACAATATCCCTGGCTGTGTTCTACATGAACTACAGAGTGAACTGGCACCTCATATGCGTGCCGCATTAGCATGACAAGTCTGATATGCAAAGCTATGGAACACATCATCATGGACCTAATAAACAAGGATATAGGGAATCTCCAAACTCTGGATCCCACACAGTTTGGTTTTGTGAAGGGTAGATCATGCCTGCTCAACTTGGTCAACTTCTATCAAACCCAGTATCACTAGGTGGGTTGCAAACTGGCTCACAGGTAGAACCCACAGTGTGAAAGTAGCCGACTCCAAGTCAGACTGCCGACCAGTCACGAGTGGAGTCCTACAGTGTTTGGTCCTAGGTCCTAGGTCCTTTCCTGTTTGGTATTTACTTCTCTGAAGTCCTGGCCAACATGAAGGGACTCTGGTTGACAAAGTTCACAGACAATTGCAAGTTGGGAGCTATTATTAACTCCCCAAGTGATGTTGACATCCTACAGAAAGACCTCACTGAGACCAATGACTGGTATCAAAACCATGGCCTTAAGCTCAATGCCAAAAAATGTGTCATCATCCCCTTTGGGAAAAACCCAGTTCCCATGAATTACCACATTGATGGTAGTCCACTGAACACAGAAGCCATTATAAGCTATCTGGGAACACAGGTTGACAGCAACCTCTCTTTTGACCACAACATTGCCACTGTGGTTAGAAAGTCCTTCTATGTGGCACATCTTATTACTAAGGGTTTTGCATCCAGTAATAAAAAGGTCATTGTCTCCCTCTACTCTTCCCTCATTAGGCCTATCATTGAGTACAATGTCCCATTTGGTATGTACCTCACTAAACACCTGCAACAACTGGAGAGGCCGCAGAAGTACCTCACAAAGAGGATCCTAGGCCTTAAATATCTGTCCTATTATAGACAGATTCAAAAACTCCAACTATTCTCAGTCTCATATTGCCTACTTAGAGGGGATCTCTAGTTTACTTACAAAGCCATGTCTCACCCAGCTCTGTTAGAAATGCTACATCTAAAGAAATCCCAATCCCTCCGCACCACATGCTCCAGATACCTCAACCTCATTACCACAATCAACAGAACATGCTGGAGGGACAGGTTCATAACCCAGAGACTGCACATGCTATGGAACAGACTTCCCATGCATGTCAAGCAGAGCATCTTACTGGCCCTCTTCAACAGAAATCTTGAAGAGTGGATGGGAAATAGAAAATTCACCCCAGGGATCACTCCAGTGGCTTTACTCGACAGAGGCACTGGGAACTAAGATCGGGTGGCACAATGCCAGGGTAATCCTATGGGCTAGGCTGTAAAGGCTCCAGGGCATTAGCCTAGTACACACCTATGACCCTATGAACCTATATAAATAAGTTTGGAAAAAAGCTTGAGGAAAATGTATCAGTAGATCAAAAGTGAAAGTCAAAATCGTGGTTTAAACTATAACCCTTACTGTCTGAGAGAAAGAACAGGGAGTGGGGGTTATGACCTGTTGTTTATGGACAGCCTCTCAGTGATATCACTGACAAGAAAAGATGGGCTATGAAGAGACTGCAACGGGGTCCATCTACAGGCAAAAAAACACCTATACTGGACATGTGCCCTGCTAAATTTTAGCCCCTAAAAAGACACAACACATTTAGATGATATGGTTAAACATGGCACAGTGCATTTCATCAAGCAAAATAATTTTTTAACAGTATGTACTTTAATGGAATGCTTGTGCATTGTTTTTGCTTTTGAGTGATTAAATGTTAAATCTTGAAAACTAATCTTATCAGTTAAACATGTAACTCAGGTGCTGTTAGCACTTAGAAGGCAAGTAAAGCACTGCAACATTCATATTTTTCAATCCCTTGCTCTCTAAGTATCAAAATGTACCAGCATTCTTCAGACTCATTTTATTCCAGTGCCTTTAAAATCAGTTATTTGCACACCCCCATTTCAAAACCCTAAATGGCACAGTGATATGCTCTATTATTATTGTAAAAATGATGCTCAGACTAGTATTGACATAGACTATTACTCTAGTATAAAAAAGGTATGTTTTCATTAACAGTAGGTTTTATGAACATAGCAGCATGTTCAAAATGATACCCATTTCAGGAGTTACTGATGGAAAATAACTGATTGTTAAGGAGTAAGGCCGCCTAAAGTGAAGCATGAATAATGGCATTGTGAGCAGAACTTATTTTGGAGGAATGTTTCTACTTTCAGGCCTGATTTAGGATGTACCTATTTTTGGATGCATGTCTCTTTTTTTCAGGCTTGATTTATCCTACACACAATTTTCTGAGTTTTCTTTAACAAATGTGATTTTTGAAGCTGCTAGTATATAGAAAACCACACTACATTACCAACAGACCTTCAACTTCCTTTTCCTAAGGCAAAAATAAATGACCTTGTATAGTAGAATTTTGCAATAGAGCTCATTAAAGTTTGGACATTTTACACAATCTCTTTGATAATGTGTTTATATTTTTCCATCATTTTGGTTACTCTGTTTTTAACATGTTTTAATATGTAGTGTGCTATATTCCTATTAGAGGTGGGAAGAGTTGTTTTCTATTTTATATCCAGATTTTATGGTAATTAAATGACAAGATTTTTAGCTGGATATTCCTATTTTCCAAGGCCCTTTGTTGCTACTTTTAATGTCTGCAAGTTGAGAAGTATGGTTGTGGGAGAGCATAAAACTGATTTTAAAGACAAAAGAAACTGAAACAAATGAAATTTGTAAAAAAAAAAACATAATAGGGGATGCAAGGATAACAAAAAATAATTCTGCACTGCACTCTTTCCCATCAAATACACACAAGATTAAACAAAACAGCAGAACATTAATGCTAGTGATTACAGCTCTAGTGAGACGAATATGAACCTGGATCATCTATAGCCAGTTACACAAACAGCTATTCTGTGATCCAAACAATGCACATATCTGCTGGTGGAGCATGAAATTACTTCTACGCTACTCCCTGCATTTAATATTGTTGTGTCTGTGGTTTAGTACAAACTGGAATTCATGAAACAACACGTCCAGATTATTGTATGTGGGTATTCCTGCATATGCATGTCCAGCATACAACCAAACAGGCTTTTTGGATGAAATGTCTCATTACATACACACACTGGAAATGGGTGCAGAAAGTGTAATTTAAAGAAAATTGTTGAATTTTTAGGAAAAGATATGATGACGTTTTGTGCGAGGCAAGGTTTACATGCTTGCTTCATTTGTTCCTGTCTACACTTATATACTAGTACAACAATGCTTTGAATGAGTTGTACTGTCCTCTTCACTTTAAAAAAGGCATCACAGGACACACCATCTCTCTAGCTGACAAATACTTCAATTCAAGAGCCTGACATTTGTAATCATCCATGCAGTCAGACTCTGTCATATCTGCTTGTCTACCCTTTCTTCTCTACAAGTATCTTTAATCAGCACTTTTGCTCCCATCTGACACCATTCCAGTTCTTCTCTAGCCGTATCTATTCTTCAGTCTTTGCTCACTAATAATCTCTATTCAGAAAGTCCCTGCAGTCACCTTAATTACTTTGACTTATTAACTCCTTCCATACTGCCACAGATTAGGATTTCCCTTCTTCTAGTTTTACTGCACTTTCCACTTCTTGATGGCAGGTATCTCCTAACCCATGCTTCCTCCTTTTAATCAAGGCTCTGGTTGGTCTCTTATCCCTGCAATCTCCAATCAGTACCACTCTACACTGCTTACTCTTTCTATACCCTTTTCTTTTGTCTTGCACAAATTACGAATCACTTCAAATGTTTAATTTAAGTTCACTTAATGCTTCTTTCCATTTTGGAATGACCCAACAGGGGAAATTTCACATCTGCTTAGTGTTCTCTTCCATCAAAACAAACTTACTCCCTTGAAGAACTCACAACGACTTCTTGTCTTATTTAATATCATGTACTCTCTCTCTCTCACAAACACACAAACACACACAAAAACAAATATATATATAAATATATAGGTTTACTATCACAAGGATGAAACCCACAGTCCTGAAAAGCATAATCACAGAAACATGATATAGAAGAACAAAATTATGAAGACATCAGTGTTGAACTTTTGGACTTGACCCCCCCCCCCCAGTTCAGGACCCATCTTTGTTTCTGGGTTTACACTGGTAGTGATATCAGTATTCAAGAGTTTTGGACATTGTGGTCTTCAGCATTTTAGCCTTCTACATTATGTTACAGGGGTAATGCATTGCATGACTGTGGGCTTCAACCTTGTGATAGTAAACTATATATATATATATATATATATATATATATATATATATATATAAATTAACTCATACAATTTTCCCTGGATGTTCCTCTTAAGAATTGTTTTCCCCTTGTCATTACCCATGTGCAATCCCCCCCTCATTATCTTTACCTGTACTCTATCTCTATCATTCACCTATCCATCTCTCCTTCTAGTTTAATGCCCCCCCCCTAACTACCCCTACCCATCCTCTGCTAGGATTGTTTTCTTAACTGTTACCTGACATCTTCCCAAGTCTCAATTACACTGCTGCTGCTTTTTGACAGTTACCACCCTCTGTTAAGTATTATGCTATGAACTTACTCTATGCTCTAAGTCTGCTGTTTTGCATCATCATCTACTTTATACAGCATTTCATTTTTATAAATGATCATACATATGATGATCTGGTAAATCTGTCCATATGTTGAAGGTAGTCTGAACCCCTTTCCTTTCTTAATCCCACTCCTTGTACCAGCCCCAGGCACCCATGTTAGATGGCAAGGCATTCTAGTGTTTCACTACCCTTTCAGGAAAGAAAAAAAAAAAAAAAAAAAAAAAAGAGTACTACCTAAAATTTAACACAAATCTTCCTTTTTTAAACTGCTACCCATTCTCTTTCCTTTACACTGACTTTCCTTCTCGACTCATTCCCTCCCACCATTCCAAGTCAGTGAACCCCAGGTTTCACGCCATTATACTCAATACATTACACTGTCTTCTCAACCTTTTATAAAAGAATCACATCACTATATATTCTGCTAAATCATGTACTACAAAAGCTGATTCTATCTGTAAGCATTAAGATTATTAAGATGCATGGCCCCATGATATACAGAGAAAAGGCCTGACAACATCACAGATGACCTGTGACAGACTGGCACTGGAGGGACAAGGAGAAGGGCGATGAGCGTGGGTGATCAACACCAGCTCAACCATCCTGGAGGCAGGGGAGGCTACCTAGGCTCACTGCAACAGCAGTGCCATTAACAGCTTGACATAGCCATTTCATCCCAATGTAATATCATACATACGCTCCAGGATTGCGTTTACTAATGACTGCCCATGTCCAGGAGGGTTGTGGGTGCTATCCCTGGTAAGAATTTAAGGTGCCCTATCCACTAGTCCAGGTTCCTTTTGAACAATGTCTTAGAGGTGCTCTATTACACATGAATTAATGAACTATTCCAAAATGCAACAGTCGCTGGGAGGCAAATCTGTACCTCCAGCATGTCCTATTTAAGTTCACAGGCCATATTTAGATCCCTGGAACAGGGAGCTCTGATTTAAAGATGTGCAGCAATTTCATTAGGTTTGGGTCTGAGATTATTCTGTAAGCCAGACATAAGTCTGCCTAAAGAAGTCTATATGATACAGAGTACAGTGATAGGGACTTCAGTAGCACTTTGTAAGGCATGTGTTGGATTTCATTGGATGGATTCCCTTTCAATGACAACCAAAAATGAAGCCAGTTACTGAAGTCAATAATTTTTGTTTATACTGTGGTATCATTCTAGGTGAGGTAGTATTCTGCTCAAGGCTAGAGACATACCTGCCTGGGACACATACTCAGAGAGCTCAGTCATGTCTCTCTTTATATAGTCCAGTGAGGTACATCTCAGGTCATTCACACCAACATGAACTATGACAGAGTCATAATGGTACTTGTTGCTGAGAGACTTGAGTGCATGCGTGATCTAATGAATCCTGGCACTGGACATGCAGCTCACTGACTTTCTCCTTATCCAACCTAGTGAGTGGGACATCTGTGTGTCTGATTATGGAGTCTCCAATGACAAGAACAATTTTTGAGTGTTATGCCTTATGGGCTTGGTAGGTGAGACACTGATGTTGCTATGTGTCATGGGTGTTGTGGGAACTGTGTTAGTTGCAGCAGTGTTGTGTTTTGCTGGTCTCTGGTATTTCTGTAAGTTTTTTTGGGAGAACCTCCACATATGTTGATTTTTGTGTTGATGCATACTATATGTATGAGTAGTGGTACTATCTGCATGAGTAGTGGTAGATGGGTTGGCAACCTCTTCAGTATTACTGTTTCGAGTGTAACAGAGCAGGGATTCAAGATTTTTGGTGTAGATACATCTCTTGCACTCTGTACTACAGTGTTATTAGTAGAAGGTTGTCAGTGTACATGAGGCAATCTCTACATTGCCTCAGGAGACCCAAGTCAAGAAGGTTGGCAGGAGAAACAAGTGTAGTTCAACTGTCCATAATGCTAGTTTGAAGAACCACTATCAAAAAGGGGGGGGGGGCTTTTTGGACTGATCAAGGAGGTACTCAATGGATGGGTATTTCTACCATTTTTTTTGCTGGTGTTTTATTAGGTCAATAGCAGCATTTCTTAGACCATAGACATACTAAGGATAAGGACTACACTGATGTGCTACAGCTGTATCTAAGGGAAAAACTGTCAAATGTATCTGTCCTGCTATGATGCACAATTGCGTGGAAGTACACAGTGCTGTACGATGAGCAAACAAGCACAGACCTGCTCAAAAGCAGGGCTTAAATATCAGAAGTTAAAAACTTGAAAAAAAACTTTAAAAAGTTCAGAAGGACCAATGAGGATGCTTACTCCAAGCCCTGGACCAACTACCCTTCACCAGACAGGTTCCAGTCAGCACACTTCTCTCACCAGAGTGGTGAAGGGCCCATTCCAATCAAATTTTTCTAATTTAAATGGATAATGTTGTAGCCCTATTACTGTGCAGCCACAACTCAATGTAGTCCTATATATCAGTGGCCCCATTTTAATTTGGTGCCTACTCAACACTGTGTGTCTGCATGCGGAGAGGAGCAACACAAGCCTGCAGTTTGTAACTGATTGCAAACAAGAATCGGTTTACCTGAGAGGAGACCATGTAACATCAAATGGTCTATTTTTGTCTTGGGGGGCACAGAGGTCTGGAGTCGTAGCTCCGCTGGCATCTCTATTAATCCCACCCTGACTTTCTCTAATTAAATGACATCTACCATCCTTAAGTCTGTCACCTGCCCTTAAAATACTTCTAACCTTTTGTAAAGTCTCCATAAAAAATTTGTTTGCTAATCAGGTAAACTCTGTGGACTGTTTTAGACTCTTTTCATCCACAACCTGGCCACAAGAGCAAGGTTAAGTGTAATTATAGAGCAGTTAATCAAACTATAGCTTTTAAGGTGTAGGTTGATATTGCATAACCAGGAAAAACATGTTGAAGACCTAGGCAGAACATGCAAACTCCACACAGACTCAGACCAAAGGTTAGGACTGAACCCTAGACCCTGGTGTTGCAGGGTGGGGATCTTCACCAAAAATTCAGGAATGGCAATCAATCCAGGATAATTTTAACTCTCCCCAGTCTTTACTGTACCTTCTTCTCTATACCCTGTATATCACCCCCAGGCTACTCTACCCAAAAACACAATGCATTCATATCTTCCAAATGCCACTTGCCGTCAGTTTGATCACTCTTCAAATTCTGCTACATTTCAGTGGAAGCTGGCCTGTCTGTGCTTGATTTTCACATTAATTTTAGTGATGTTAGCAAATAGGATAAGTTTGTTTTCTTCGCTTCTTGTTAGATCAGCTACAGATATGTTAAATAATATCTGCTCTAACACAGAACACTGCAGAACTCCACAGCTTAACGACTTCAGAATAGTGAAATCCACTCCAAATAAAGCTACCATCTTTCATAAATGTTAAAACCATTTCCTTATCTGTTTTCCAACATGATCTCTTCAAGCAATTTATTGTTTTTATCAGCTGTTGTGTGGCAGCATCAAGGATCTATTGGTAAAGATATATTTTTCTAAGTACTTATTTTCCCAGGAAACACTTGAAAAATGACTGTTCTTGCAATGTGCCATAAAACTCATAGCTAGTAAGTAATCATCTGGTAAATATTTGGAGGCTAAAGACGAAATGAAATTTATTATGTTTATAACTTACTGGGCACTTCTCAACTCACTAGGCATTCATTTCAATGTTTTTGAGGAGTGAGTTGGTTGAAATAACTTTGTTGGTATTATTCATGCTTTTCTGATTGGTATCCACTTTCCTCTAATGTCCTTAATCTAGGCTTTTCTCCTCCATATTCTTCCAAAAATTACTCCCCTATGGTGGTTTGGCAGAAATCTACACATACTCTGTTAGATAAGAGGCAGTGGGTAACTGTACCACTAAGAGTCTGGCTCTGGTTACTAGAGAATCACCCTACCTACCTAAATACCTCTCAGCCTCTTAGCACAAGAATTCTGGATAAAGCCAAAAATAATGGGGGATGGGAGAAAAGCCCAGAATCAGGGACATCTTTTAAATATTGCTCTTTTAAAGTTAGACAATTGCTATAATAACGGGTGTTGTATTAGTATGCATTTTCTGAAGGATAAGAAGTTTGAAACTCAAATGTCTACCACTATTTAGTGACCAGTCCTTGATGATTTGCCAGAAAAACACACAGTTTATAAGGAACCAACCAAAACTAAGAGGCAAAACTCCAGACACTCAGTGAAATTTTGGATAGTTGAAAGGTTTACTTACCAACCCACCTTTGTTCCCTCTCTTCATCACTTCCACCTTTTCTAAATATGTTCTCTCTCCCTTCCTAATTCATTCACTCTTTATCAAAACAAACCTAGCATCCAATGACAACAGTTTTACTCAGGTTTTAGTATGTACACTTATCTAGAAGTGTCTCTTCACTAGGCACACCAGTACAACTGCTGAAGGAAATGTGTGCACAATTTTTAAATAGTTCAGATAATGGAGGCTTGAGAGGGAAGAGAGAAAGGTATGGGCATTCGATAGCTCCCTGCCTTTCCAAGGAGAAAGCACTTTTGCTGTCAGAGTAAGCCCATTTCCTAGAAATAGCTATTGATATGAGAGGCCAGTGTGTAGCATGTGAAGTCCCAGATCCAGAGTAACATTATATTTCTTGCACAGAGAAAAACAATTAAGGTGGGACAAAAATAACATTCTTGTTCTATATGGTGGGGCTTTGTCCCTAGCCTTTGATCTCAATGGAAACAAATAAGGCAAAATATGGCAAATGATGAATCCCCTAAAACCTGAGATCAGCAACAGAGAGCCAACATGTGTCTTAAAAATGTATCTGTCTAGTTCACTGTGGTCCCAGCCATTCATGTATGACGAAAAAAGCACTTTAAATTGGAGCACTGCAATTGTGCCAGTCTGCTTTTTAACAGCAGTCCAGCTTATACTCTTCTCCATCTGCATCCCCTCACTTGTACAACTAAGTCAGTCAGATATACCTAGAATAACAGTGTGACTATAGAGTTTAATATTTCTGCTGGAATTTTCAAAAATCGCTTCTATGAATCACAGAGAAACACTTCAAAAATATTAATATGAAAAGCATTTTCTGATAGAATCTGTAAAGTATTTTGCAGGTTACAAAGTATCTTAAACCACAGCACCAAATTTTTTAAATCTATTTTGTCAGTGAAGTCAATTATCATGTTTTATTTAGCAATACAATGCATACTTCTATGTAAGCAATCAATAAATAAAATAAAATTAATTAATAAATAACCACAACCAAAATATCATACTTGCCAGACCATAAAAGCAAATCACAGTATAAGAAGGCATACCTACCGGTCGACCTAGCACTCCGGGAAACCCTGGTAAACCCTGCAAAGATGGAATTCAGTCCAAAAGATTAGAGCAGCAAAGAAAAAGGCAGTTACCACAGCAGCCTAACAACAGCAGGTTTCACCCATCTGAAATGTGCCCTGAAACTAAAGTAAGGACTCAAAAGCTGAAAAGTAGACAGATAAGACAAAGCAAGACAGACAGAAAGATGGCACTGTAGATTTGTTGCCCAGGACTGAGGCCATCTGATTACTTACTGGTGTGCCTGGATTCCCCTTGAGTCCCTGTGGACCCTAAAATGTGAACAGTGCAACACAGGAAGAGGAAAGACAACACAATATGACAAAACGTTAACAGTGACAAGAAACAAAAGTTGATTACAACAATTTTAGAACGAAATACAAACTATATTAACAGCTAACAAAAACTCGACACATGCACAGGGACTGCTACTGTATCACAGAAACATTTTAGCAACACACATATAAGGAAAAATTAATAGCTAGCAAATCACACTACAACTACATATGTTTGTGACAGAGAATGTTGCCAAAGGGTCCTTTGACTTCTTTATAAGTACTCATTGGGCTTTTTATAAGT
>NC_056739.1:1999107965-1999140465 GCF_019279795.1 Protopterus annectens
TGCAGGATTTACTCATTACTCTAGGGAAGTGTGGAAGTATGACAACTTTCCCATCCCATCCATACATGCATGCACACACACGTGCACGCACACACACACACACACACACACACACACACACACACACACACACACACACACACACACACTCATTTATGCATATGTACACACACACACACACACACACACACACACACACACACACACACACACACACACACAAACACACACACACACAATCACAAACATATGATCACACTCACAGGCATACACGACATACACAAACCTACCCTATTTCCTTACTCGAAACCCATACTGTGATCTCCCAGTCAGACACACATTCATGTATACAGTCCCACCTGCAGCTCCACACATTCTTACATACACACACACACACACACACACACACACACACACACACACACACACACACACACACACACACACACACACACACACACCACCCCAAGTAATATCTGTCCACTACACTCCCCAGCACTTACGTTTCTTCATGACTGGTGAACATGAGCTCTTGCCCTTATTCGTTACCACGAGGAGCCAGGAGCAGCCATGTTAATTTACTCAGCTTGAGTGATTGTCTAAAGTACTAGGTTGCATAAAGGCCTTATTGCAGGTAGTTCTGGTGGAGAGTATACAGCAAATTAGCATATGTCTCCCCAAAATGTCTCATTAGCATGTAGCGTGGCTGTGGAGACAATCCACCATGCTGCTGCATGTTTTTATGCTACAGCACCACAGCAGTGGTGTATCTGAGTACAGAAAGGCTATTGTGAAGTGTACACCTTGTAGAATTCATGAACTTGATCATGAGTGTTCTCTTTGGACAGGGCAACTATTTTAACATCTAAACCACCAAGGAGTAAAGAAGGTTGTTATATTTCCAGGTTGGGGCCAGTCATTTTTTTCACTTATAATATTTGGCCATCAAGGAAGTGGCTTGGTTCAAAGACCCTTTTCCAGCCATGTAGTCATGACCTGAAATCAAACAACAGCAACAATAAACTAATAAAAAATATAATAATCAGAATCAATGTTAGTTACAGAACATGTTTCAAAATATTACAGTACGTTGTATTTACAGTAGTTACAGTGAGATTTCAAGGAATGCATCTGAAGAAAGCAGAGAAGATGTCAAGACACAAGCAGGTATACAGAAACAGTATCATACTTTTATTAATGACATAGGTTCATAGGTTGTTACTAGGCTAATGACCACAAGGGCTATTACTAGTCATGCACCTCAAACCCATTTGGATCCCGGGTATCATAGGTGTCCAAACGGGGGGAGGGGGGTTCATGTAAGTAGGGAGGTAACTTTGCAGAGGGAGTGTTGCTGAACAGAACTGAGTTCCAAGCAATTGCAATATGCTGAAATTCCAAATGCAACAGAGCAGAGGTAGGTCAACAGACGAGAGATATATGTGCCAATGAGTTTGCCTAAATATATCATGCCAAATAGTAACTTTGTTAATGATTTTATAGAGTACAGTTTTTAGTGTTAGTTTGGCTAAACTGTTGTCTTGAATATAAGGCATAATGCTGGCTGTATATTAATACTTGGCATATTGGTAAGAAACTCTTATAACCTGCAATTATATAAAAACTGACTTTCTAGCTAAATTATCCATTCTGAATGTTTCTATTTGGTCCTTTGTCAACTTCCATGGTCTTTACCAAGTGCATGTACATAGCTGTAACACATTAGAGGCTACAGGGGACCCAGATCTTCTCATACCTTGATGACTGTCCCCTAGCAGCACCATCTGCTTTTTGGGGTATAACTTCTTCCAGAAAGAGCCTGCTGAAAGTGTTCTTCTCACTGGGTATCAAGGGGGAATCTTGTGAATTCTCTCTTAGCACCATTTCAGCTACAACATTAATCTGTTGTCATCTGGACACCATACATTTCCAAATATGTCTACCAGCACAACAAAATAATTCCAAAGAGGCTTCAGTTTAGCTCTGCATGAATGCCCTGGGATTAATGACAGCTGCCACTTCCATGGTACTGTATCTCAGTCTCAACATGGGGACATTTCAGAAGCCATTCAAAGTCTAATAGTCTGCGAGTAAAGCCAAAATGTTTCATAAGATAAAGAAATCCAAATTGTACAGATGGCATTTTCAATGCTGGATGGATGCAGTCATTCTTACTGTAGGAAATTTGTTGCAGTTATCTACACCACCTGCCTGAGTTACTATGGACGTGTCTGCCCTACAGTGGGAAGCAACACAATGGGCAGACAGACTAAGGTGCCTGGACAGCATCCAAATAAACCCTGCATGCAAACATCTTCTCTCACTCCTAACTCTGCTGGCTTTTCAGGACTACTTTCCACAAGGCATGTGGACAAAGTGGCAGTAATTTCGCACATCAACAGACAAGATGAGATGTGGTCTTATACCTACATGATGAGAATCCATGACAGATTGGGACTTGGCTGTACAAAATAACTACCTTCTGGTATGTAGCAGCATTCCAAGGAAGGCCAGTTCCCTAGGGGACAGACTGCCTCACTATCTCTTGATGTCCCACATAAGGTCAGTCAACCATTTGCTGAATGGTAAGTTGTTTCATCAAAACTTGCCGTGACCTAGTTGTAATCCTGATCAATGTAAAATGGAACAATTATTTTTCTCTTGTTCTCCATAAGGAGGAATTTCAAGGAAAGCTCTGGTCTAGAAGTGGCTCATTGTACTTCTTTATATTTTCTCCAATTTCCTCTCATGAAGACATAAGTACTTATTAAACTTGGCAAACCTGATTCCCACTGCTTCTGCCATAAGTATGGAAGAAAACTCTGTGACATTCAGAAATTCACTCCCCCAGAAGCATAGTTTGCCTTTTCCAGTTCCAATAGCTCTTCCTCCTTACATGAGTGAGGCTCATAACATCATCCTCCCAAAAGCCAAATACACAAAAGACATACAAGAATAAGTGGGCAGATTTCTCCGTATGGGTCACTAGTGAAGGTCTAGACCCCTTTTCAAGTTCCTGTTCCTTCTGTTTAGGACAATCTTTTTGAAATATTTGATACAAAACTAAGCTATTCCTCTATCAAAGTCCATCTAACAGAAATTTCCAGTTTTTATGCAGGTTAAGACACTCTGATTCCAGCATTACTAAAGGTATGGAAATGGAGGATAGCCTACTCTTACAGATCAATCATTAGCGTAAGTGCATAACTCCCATTTACAATTACCCTGACTCCTTGGCAGTAAAAATGCAAAAGGGTGCACAAATCTTACTTACAACTGTCTAAAAAATAAAATGACATAACTATGGAGCAATGCACAAGTCAAATAAAGCCTGCAAAAAAACTAAAATCTCATTTAATCATACCTGATGTTTGCCATAGTGCCCCACATCACCACCAAAATGAAAACCTCATTTAAACAGACTGATGTTTCTCACAGTATACTACATCATCACCAAAACTAAAAGCTCATTTAATCAGATAGATGTTTGCTATAGTGCCCTACTTCATCACCAAAACTGAAAACTAATTTAATCTTTGTCCCTGCTGAATGGCGCACTGCTACAGTTATCCCACTCCACAAAGGAGGAGCGACTACAGACCCTGGGAACTATCCCCCCATTAGCCTGATGAGTCTGATATGCAAAGCTATGGAACGCATCATCATGGACCTAATAAACAAGGATACAGGGAATCTCCAAAGTCTGGATCCCACACAGTTTGGTTTTGTGAAGGGTAGATCATGCCTGCTCAACTTGGTTGACTTCTTTGAGTCAGTCACCAGAGCTGTGGATGAAGGCAAGGTGGTTCATACAGCCTACCTTGATCTGGCCAAGGCTTTTGATACCATTCCCCACTCGGGAATCATAGAAAAACTCAATAAGCTTGGCATCAACCCCTGTATCACTAGGTGGGTTGCAAACTGGCTCACAGATAGAACCCACAGTGTGAAAGTAGCTGACTCCAAGTCAGACTGCCGATTATTCATGAGTGGAGTCCCACAGGGTTTGGTCCTGGGTCCTCTCCTGTTTGGCATTTACTTCTCTGAAGTCCAAGCCAACACGAAGGGACTCTGGCTGACAAAGTTCGCAGACAATTGCAAGTTGGGAGCTATTATTAACTACACAAGTGATGTTGACATCCTACAGAATGGCCTCACTGTGACCAATGACTGGTGTCAGAACCATGGCCTTAAGCTCAATGCCAAAAAATGTGTCGTCATCCCCTTTGGGAAAAACCCAGTTCCCATGAATTACCACATTGATGGTAGTCTACTGAACACAGAAGACGTTATAATAGATCTGGGAACACAAGTTGACAGCAGCCTCTCTTTTGATCACCACATTGCCACTGTGGTCAGAAAGTCCTTCTATCTGGCACATCTCATTACTAAGGATTTTGCATCCCGGAAGAAAGAGGTGATCATCTCCCTCTACTCTTCCCTCATTAGGCCAATCATCGAGTACAATGCCCCATTTGGCATGTACCTCACTAGACACCTGCAACAACTGGAGAGGCCGCAAAAATACCTCACAAAGAAACACTTCTCCTATATGGACAGCTCAAAAAACTCCAACTATTCTGCCTCATATCGCCTGCTTAGAGGCGATCTCTGCTTGACTTACAAAGCCATGTCTGACCCAGCTCTGTTAGAAATTCTACATCTAAAGAAAATCCAAACCCTCCACACCACACGCTCCAGAGACCTCAACCTCATTACCATAATTAAAAGAACATGCTGGAGAGACAGGTTCATATCCCAGAGACTGCCCATTCTATGGAACAGACTTCCCATACATGTCAAGCAGAGCACCTCGCTGACCCTTTTCAAGAGAAATCTTGATGACTGGATGGAAAACAGAAAATTCACCCCAGGGATAACACCAGTGGCTCTACTCGACAGAGGCAGTGGGAACCAAGGTCGGGTGGCACTATGCCAGGGTAATCCTATGGCTAAGTTTGTAAAGGCCCCAGGGTCATTAGCCTAGTACACACCTATGAACCTATAATCTGACTGATGTTTGTCACAGTGCCATAATCACCAAAACTGAACACTTATTTAATCAGTCTGATGTTTGCCATAGTGCCCTACATCACCAAAACTGAACATTCATTTAATCAGTCTGATGTTTACCATAGTGCCCTACATCACTACTTGTTACTGAGAATTCAAATGGTAAAAAGCAGTAGTAACATGACAAGCATTATACTGACATACTGCTCATAATGTGAAACTAGGTGATGGTTATACTCCGGTATGCAATTCATGAGTACACACTGATAAGTTCTGCCTTATCAACTAATTCACCAGAAACATTTATAACTTTAACCAGTTTGTTAACTGTGTATGTATACTGATTCAGTACATAACTGTAAGACATGGCCTGAGGCATAAAACTGTCAGAGAATTGTGTGTAATGCAAGTGTTGTAAAACAAAAATTACATTAGATAACAACTAATGTGCACCATCAGCAATGGGTGACAGTAACTGTAATGTAATAATGTTTTCCTCTCATCCTGGTTAACACTATAGATTGTTCCAACATTATGCAATGAATAAACCAAGTAAATAAAGAAAGCTGATTGGTACTCACAAGCTCTAAGCAGAAGTAAATCACTACTATCGCCCCTTAGTTATAATTCATAAATATATAACCAAACAAACACAGCCATTTGAAAGCACTCATTAAATGGCTATCGCAGTAATGTAGACATTTGCCGCACAAGCACATCTGAAAAATTACACTCAAATCAAAATGAACTCTCTCAACAATAAATCTGACCTCTAGCGGGCATTTGCTTCAATACCAGCTAAATACAAAATGGCAACTATTATTAATATAAAGGATCACGAGTGGGTCACTGATTATTATTGTCTCATGGTGCATGCAGCGTGGTTTATATTCTCCGATATTCAGAAAAGACAAGTCATTTAAGCGCTACTACAGTGCGAGACCAGATCTTAACAAATATTAAGCACTCTCTGCTTAACTTGTTAAGGTTATGTCTCATTCTAGGCAGTCAAATCTGCCAGTGAAGAATATGAAGTCTGAAACTTAAATGTATGTCATTATTTAGTGGCTTCAATCCTCAGCGATTTGTCCAAAAAAGTAAGATTTTATTAGGAACACATCAAACACGAGGCAAAAATCTGGACATTCTGCAAACATCTAGACAATTGAGAGGCATGGCAAGCTGATTTTAAACACAAGAGTCTGTGTTATTTTCTGACAGCACCCTAACTGCTTTACTGCTTTGAAAGCTGGCAAAACACGTAGCAATTTTTTCCCGTATAACTACTAGTACATGGAGCAGATAAAGCTCCATGCACTACGAGGAATTAGGAGTGGGTCTTTGATCATAACCTTTAATTATGCATTCT
Source organism: Protopterus annectens (assembly GCF_019279795.1). NCBI lineage: Eukaryota > Metazoa > Chordata > Ceratodontiformes > Protopteridae > Protopterus > Protopterus annectens. The sequence goes on from NC_056739.1 coordinate 1,999,114,348, forward strand.
CGACATGGATGCAAAGATTCACTTGATAAGCTTTGACCTCAAGGTGAATTTATTGGCATCCATGTCTAAAACACATAATAAGGAGGTTAATGATCGGCAACCCGATCTTAATCCTCTATAATATGTGTTTGAGATATGGATGCCAAGAAATTCATCTCAGAGCAAAACTTGATAGGTGAATCTAGGCATCCAGACTGAGAACACATAATAAAAGGTTATGATCAGGGACCTAGATGTATTTCTTTGTAGTTCATGGAGCTTTATCTGCTTCATGTATTACTGTTTCAATAAAAAAAAAGAAATAGAAAGTCTGATAGCATGAAATGTTTCACTGGTTTTCAAAGCTGGTAAAGCACTTAGCCCTGTGAAACAGGCATTCGATCACCACTGAATTTCTTTACTTAAGAATTCTGGGCAAATCTAAAAATAGCAGGTGACAAAGGATCAGAATCAGGGATAGTTTTAAATATGGCTCTTATTCATTTGAGAATTTACTTGAACAACAGATTTTGCATCAGTATGTATGCTCTGAAAAGTAAGAAGAATGAAACTCTAATATGTGGTACTTTTGACTGACTGTAATCCTCAGTGATTCACCAGAAAATCAAAAATGTTATAAGGGATAGTTTTATACACAGGTCAGGCATATTTTTATCAACCAAATCAGAAGTCATGGATAGTAATTAATAATAAGTTGAATTATTTTACCTGGAAGGGGAAGAGACCAAGAGTTAGGTGGAATAAGTTGATACTTCCAATAGAACAAGGAGGTTTAAGAGTACCTGATTTAAAGAAATATTTTGCAGCTACACAGTTAAGGCTCTTATACATAACACATGTAGAAAGCTACAATTCAAAGTGGAAGGGGATGATGATGAAATGGGGGGAGGGATTCAAGAAATAAGGAAAGAGTGGGATTTTGGATGCAGATCCTTAAGGAGAATAACAACAGCCATACAGAATTTTATATTCATAAAGTGGCAGAATGTATACTAAGGACTAAGCCAATGCAGGAATGGAAAAAAGGAAATTCTGCCTACAGGGATGACTGCAATTAGGGGTACACAGAATAGGCAAGATGGGGCTGCAATTTAATGGAGGAAGCTGACAAAGGAACCAAGGTACTGAAGCCAAGAAGACATTTGGACTTCAGGCTAGAGACCGAGTTCCTTATCAGGGATTGATATCAGGGTATAGGAAATGATAAAGTGATAGGGGAATCCGAAGAGAAAGACCTGCACTAGTTGAGATTTTAGTTGAATTTCAACAGAAGCTATTGTTTAAAAAGGGATAATTAGTAGGGCATATAAAGTATTGCATGATAACTATAGGAATCAATCAGAGGAGTTCAGAAAAGATTGGAAACAGAGATTAGATAACAAACAAAGAAACAATTGGTGGACATAAGCATGACTCTCAAATACACAACAAAGTTTAGATGACTTAGGATTTTTTCCTTAATGTGTTTGTATAGGTACTTTTATAACCCAAGCAGACTCCAAAGAATGATGTTAAGTTGTCAATCTCGCCTTCATTCTTGCTGGATGGGTTCGGAGCCAATCCTCGGCTCCGACTCGGCACTTGCTAAGCTCGAGAGCTAATTTTACCAGCTCGAGGCAACCCTATATCCCATGATGCAAGGTGGAGACTACCCAGATCTCGTTTGCCACTTCGCTAACGAGGTGCCTCTTTTACCAGCTCTAGGTAAGTTTTTCTTATAATAAGACTTTTAGTCTCATCCCTTTTATTTTTCATAACCTTAGTAGTTTTGTGAACTTTAACGTTTATTTTAACCCTATTCCCGTTAGTGTTCCCTTTTTTTCTGGTTATTTATCCCCTTCTCTAGGTTAGGCCTTAGGCCTTTCCCTTTCCTAAATTTTCCTGTCAGGGATTTTTGTGTCTGTTTGAGTGTTGTATCCCTGTTTAGTTTAGATTTTTGGATTGGGTGTTATTTGTGTGTGTGTGTCTGTCTTTTTTCCTGTCAACTTGTGTTTCCTCGACACAGCTATGTCGAAGGACACAAAGGTCTCAGGCTTCAAGAAGTGTGACTCGTGCTGTCAGAAGATGTCTCTGACAGATGGTCACGCTTCTTGTGTTTACTGCCTGGGACCTCTGCACCTGCAGGACTCTTGTGCTATCTGTCATGCCTTCAGCCCAAGAGTCCTGCAGGAGCGCAGAAATAAGTTAATATTGAGGGGCTTATTAAAACCTGAGAGCTCCCTGACTAAGTCGGCTCCGGGGAAGCCCTCGAAACCTGTTAAGCCTTCGGCTGCTAGTCCCAAGCCGTCGGCTACTGGTTCAACTTCTTTAGTGTCGAGATCGGCTCCGGCCAGAGCCGATCCTTCCATTCTAGAAGTCACAGTATCGGCTCCATCCGGCGCCGATACTGCCAGATCTGGACACTCAGTGTCGGCTCCGGCTGGAGCCGACGTATCCTCGGCTCCTTTGGCTCCACCTATCTCTAAAAAGAGATCTCGATCCCCCTCATTGGAATCGATATGTTCGGCTCCGAGATCACCCCTGCTCTCGGAGCGGAGCCATCGGAGCCGTTCTTCTTGGTCGTCCCGGCTGTCGGATCACGACCTCGAGAGAGTGGTGAGTAGACTATTAAAGTCTCAGGCATTGGCCCAAATGCTCCATAGCCCGTCTCAACAGACGGCAGCTATTTTACATCCACCTAACATTCCTCCTTCGACTCTCTTACAGAGCTCGGAGCCGGAGCTCCTCGGAGCCGTGACTGTTGTAGCTTTGGAGCCGATACCACCCCTTTCGGCTCCATAGTCCTCTGCTCCGATTTCCTCCTTGAGGCCTTCATTGGAGGGATCCGGGCATCTGGTCTCTCTCGTCGGCTCCGAGTTGGCGAGTGGCATCGGACCCTTGTCTGACCCCGTTCTCCCTCTCGGGGCTTCGGCGTTGGTGAGCTCAGCCCCGACATCTGCCTCGGAGCCTTCCCTCTCAGTGAGGCCTGGAGTTCCTATCTCTTTGGAGCAGGAACCTTCTGGTCTCTCTGATGGGGGAGCCTTCGAGGTGATGAGGAGTGTACTAGCCCCTGGGCATAGTCAACGGTCAGTTCCATCAGCTCCTCCCACTACAGTGCCTGCTGACGTCTCTTCCCACTCTCTTGCTCCCGGACCCAGAGATCCAACGCCTCAGGTTTCCCCATTGGGAATATCTTCTTCTTCCGAGGCTTCTCCTGATCCGTCAGGTGAACCTCCACGTAAGAGGACATGTAAGAGGAAACATCTAGACTCCCCCAAGTCTATTACATCTGATACTGACTTGGATGAGTTGGAGGGATCCCCAAGGTCCTCCTCTGAGGATGTCTCTTTCTCAGACATCCTTGAACTCCTTAAGCAGAGGGGGAACTGGCCCTCCCTTAATCCTTCCGAGGACGAGTCAGTATACCTGGAGGCATTCGGATCTCGACCCTCCACCTCCTGGGTGTCTCCGCCTTTCGACCCTCTTATGGACGTAGTGGCTTGGAAGGTGTGGATGGCCCCGGATTCGGTGGAACCTATTCCTAGGAGGCCTTCTAAATTCAGTACGGCCCCACCAGATAGGCAATATTTGACAAAAAGTGTCCCGGTTGATGCCATGGTGGTGGCTGCAGCCACCAAGAAGGAACTAGCTGATCCTTCAGTACCTGTCCATCCTCCTAACAAGGATTCTAGGACTATGGACAGGTACGGCAAGCGGATTTTTTCTTCAGCGACCTTTGCCATGCGATTGCTGAACTACTTGTGTCACTTCACCCGCCTTCAAAGAGATGTTCTTAAAGAGTTGGGGGAAGTTTTACAGGATCCGTCAGCTGCTGGGTCTCAGGATAAGATTAGCTCACAGCTAGGAATCCTTAACTCCGTTGTTAACTCCTCCATGTGGCTCATTTCTTATGCAGCCGATGGAGCGAGTAGGGCCGCAGGCACAGGAGTGGCTTTAAGGCGTCAGTCCTGGATGCGGCTTTGTAATTTTGCAGACCCCTTCAAGGCGTCCTTCACAAACTCCCCTTTTGATGGCTCGACCTTGTTCGGGCCTCAAGTGAAAGACACTTTGACTAGATGCGAACAAGATGGCAAGACTCTTTCTGCCGTAGGAGTCCGTTTCTCCACCCCTTCAAGACCTTACCCAAAAGGTCAGAAGGGAAGATGTGGTTCCGCAAATCTCAAGGAGTCACGCCTGACGCACGAGGTCAGTTTACCCCCAGAGACAGAGGGGGTAACAACAACAGAAGCCACCCTAGGGGCAGAGGGGGTCCGCAGAATCAGGGTAGCAGAGAGCCTCTTTCTGACAAACCCTTCCAGCATCCCTGAGATGTTGCCCGATTGTCCACCTTCGGAGGCAGTCGGGGGAAGATTATCACTGTACCCAATAGCCTGGCTTTCCCTTTCTCAAGACAAATGGGTACAGTCGATTATATCTGAGGGTTACAAAATTCCCTTTATTCAAACCCCAATTCAGCAAAAGGGAACCCTTCCAGACATTCCACCCGGTCTAAGGGAACTAGCAATACCAGAGATATCAAAACTGCTAGCAAAAAGAGCCATCCAGCCAGTCCCAGCAGACCAAATAGGATCTGGAATCTACTCAAGGTTCTTTTTAGTACCAAAAAATACAGGGGACTGGAGACCAATATTAGATCTGAGCAAACTAAACAAGTTTGTAAAGAAAACAAGATTCCGGATGGTCACGCTTCAGTCCATTCTACCCTTTCTGGGCAAGGACAATTGGATGTGCTCGGTAGATCTTCAGGATGCATTATCACATAAAAATTCACAGCAGAAGATTTCCCCGCTTTCCGCTGGAGACCAGTCACTTCCAATTCAGGGCCCTGCCCTTTGGACTCACTACAGCCGCCAGAGTGTTCACCAAATGTATGGCAGCGGTTACGGCTCACCTGACATGTCAAGGATTCCAGGTGTTTCCATATCTAGATGACTGGCTCCTCACTGCCACCACCAGGCATCAACTTCTCCAGGCCAGAGATTACACCATTCACATTTGCAGAGGGCTAGGGATTTCTATAAATTTCAAAAAATCTGCCTTGTCGCCTTGTCAATCTATTACTTTTATAAGTGCAAAATTGGACACCGTACAACTTTCAGCAAAGTTAACAGACCAAAGGATCTTGGACATTCAAAGTCACGTCCAGGTGATTCTTCTCAGCTACAAAATTCAGGCCAGATTTGCTCTGAAAGTATTGGGTCTTATGGCCGCCATAACACTTCTTCCGTTTTACATGCGTCTTCTACAATGGATGCTATTCGCCCAATGGTCCTTTCAACAACTACCCATGCATCACAGGATCATAATAACTCCAACTTGCAAAAGGCATCTGACCTGGTGGATATCGTCCCCTCAAGTCCATCAGGGCAGACCCTTTGTTCCTCCTGCCCCGGTCACCACGGTTACATCGGACGCCTCCCTGATCGGGTGGGGGGGCATTATAAGGGCAGGATGGTCCATGGCACTTGGCAACCTTTCGAATACCATCTGCACATAAATGTCTTAGAGATGAGAGCAGTGCTTTTAATGTTGCAAGCCCTCAACGACTCTCTTCCCCTGGGAACTATTGCAGTCCAAACGGACAATATGTCCTAGTGTGGTATATCAACAAACAGGGCAGAACCAAGTCCTATCCACTGTGTCGAGAGGCTCTCAGACTTTGGCAGTGGGCAATCTCTTCTCAGCGGTTTCTGATAGCAATGCATATCCCCGGGAAATCCAACATCATAGCGGACAGGTTGAGCAGAGCTAGTCTCATGCCTCACGAGTGGTCTCTCAAACAATCAGTGACGGAAGAGATTTTTCAGGAGTGGGGCCTTCCTTGCTGCGACCTTTTTGCTACACCTCAAAACAGCAAATGCCCAGACTTCTTCTCTCTCTTCCCCCTTCCAGGCCATCCCCCCAGAGACGCTCTAACCCAAGATTGGCCCCGGGGACTTCTTTATGCTTTCCCCCCCTTTCCTCTGATACCTCAAGTAATTCAGAAAGCAACTGCCTTGAGAGCCAAGTTGATTCTCATTGCCCCTTATTGGCCTCGACAGATATGGTTTCCGTTCCTACATCATTATCTCTTGGTACAGCCATGGCATCTGGACCCGGTTCCAGATCTTCTGACCCACCAGTCGGGGAAGCTGCACCAATCCATACCTTCTCTCAACCTCACTGCTTGGTTGCTCCACTTCCATCCTTAGCCAGGCTTCCTATGATTTCTAATCCCGTCCTGGATATCATAGTAGCTTCCTTAAAATCTTCTACCAGAAGGATTTACACTAGTAAATGGCAACGTTTCTCCTTCTGGGCAAAAGCTAGGAATATAGACCCCTATACTGCTCTGATTCATTCGGTCTTGGACTTCCTAGCTGAGATTTTTCATTCAGGATCCTCTTCCTCCACAGTAAAAGTTCAACTGGCAGCCATTTCAAATTTTCATATAGGCCTTTTGGACCACAACATTATGTCACATAAACTTTGCAAGGCATTCCTTCGAGGTATCTTTTTACTTAAACCTCCGATTAGAGACCCCCCCACCACAGTGGGATCTAAATTTAATTTTAACATCCTTGATTCTCCCCCCTTTCGAACCTGCAGCTGCCTGTTCGTTGAAACTTCTTTCTTGGAAGACACTCTTTCTAGTCGCAATTACTTCTGCCAGGAGAGTATCTGAGCTTCATGCTCTCTGCATTCGTCCTCCCTACTTAATCTTCCACAAAGACAGGGTATCTCTAAGGACTAATCCGTCTTTCTTACCCAAAGTGGCATCGCAGAAAAACTTAAATCAATCCACTGATCTTCCAGTTTTTTTTCCCAAACTATTCTGATAGAGCGGAACAAAAATTACATTGTCTTGATGTTCACCGCCAGCTCAGATATTATCTAGACAAAACTAAACATTTTAGGAAATCTGATCAACTGTTTCTATCCTATGCAGAGAACAGGAAAGGCCTTCCAGTTTCCAAGGTGACTTTATCTAGATGGCTGTCTTCAGTGATTACTTACATTTATCAGCTCAGAGGCAAAGAGTTGATTTCTAGGCCAAAAGCCCATTCTACCAGAGCTCTAGCTACATCTATAGCCTTTCAGGCTAGACTTCCAATAGACACTATTTGTGCAGCAGCCACATGGGCCTCTCCTCATACCTTTGTTTCACATTACAAATTAGACTTGGCCTCCAGAGACAGGTTCCACCGTTCTCAAGAGTCTGTTCCATTGAGCCACCCAGGATAGAGGTGCTAGGGACACGGTCCCATCCAGCAAGAATGAAGGCGAGATTGACAACTTAACATTAAGAAGTTATGTACCTACCATAACATTCCATGTTAGTTGTCTTCTCGCCTTCTTTCCCGCCCTCCATCCCCCTAGCCTGGTCAGACCGAGAAGATTATGCCTCTTCTCTTAAGAGGCTTTATCCTTTTTTCTAACTAATCAGCTTCTAGTGTCACTAGATTAGGCTGATCCTTTTCAGAGGATTACGACTGTCATTTTTAGTATTGTTACTTTTCTTCCTCCTTTACAGTTGGAAGAATATATTCCTAATTTCCTTAGCTACCAAATGAGATCTGGGTAGTCTCCGCCTTGCATCATGGGATATAGGGTTGCCTCGAGCTGGTAAAATTAGCTCTCGAGCTTAGCAAGTGCCGAGTCAGAGCCGAGGATCGGCTCCGAACCCATCCAGCAAGAAAGAAGGCGAGAGAAGACAACTAACATGGAACGTTATGGTAGGTACATAACTGCTTATTTCCTCAGGTACATAGCAAATGGAGGTGTAATGGGGAAGAAATAGGTATCTAGCAGAATATGTTTTCAGAGTGTAATGAGTTGGCAGACTTTAAAAAATCCCTGCAGAATACTCTTGTCAGGAATACTGGGCAAGCAAATGAGTGTTAAATAAGGAAATACTTTTCTTGAGCTGGGATACAGGATCTGAATTGCCAAGACATAGTAAGGCTTTGTCAAGTTTAATTCTGGTGGCTTCCCAAAAAACAATTGCTAGAAAATGGAAATTGAAGTCTAAACCAACCATACTTGAAGAAGTGAATATTGCAACAGAGATAAAAGAATAGGAAGCGGGATCTTTAGAAAAAGGGTAGGAGTAAGTTACATAAAAAAATGGAAATTGTGGGAACAATACATGCAGAAAAATGTTTTGTAGGAGGAACGTGGTTTAACTCACTCACTACAATGGAGCTCAGGAAGTTTGCACTGTAATTTTCTATGGGCGGAGCCTAGGGCTTCTGACAGAATCACATTATGTCTTCACATTTCAAACAAATGTTCATATATCTGGAACCAAAGGGGTTATTAAAGAAGTATAAATGGCACACTCCAGCACAAACTGTTTTTATAGTGGCAGTATTCTTTAGATTCTAGGTCTTAAATTGAATTTTATAAGTCTCAGTGATATTTTATAAATAATTCATGACATCTCTGCAACTACTCAAGTTAGACACATACTGTCAGCAGCATTTTATTCATCTAGCTGAGAGCTTTCATATGAGCCTAAGGAGTTCTGTCTGTGTTACTTGGTTGTTGAAATATTTAGAAAAATGTGAAAAATTATATCTATATAAATTAATATCATAAAAACAACAGTTAATATATCTTTACCTGCACTTGATAGAGGTCAAATATTAATGCAGTTGAGTTTGCCATTGTGTAAACATGGTTTTGGAATTATTGATGCAAATATGAACAAGTAATATTTGACGCGTATAGGCGTCAGTAATAGTTAATTGCAGATGCATTGAGTATGTTGCATAGATTAATATATGTGATGTACAATGTTTGTAAATGTAAACTTCTAATATGGTTTGATTAATTTTATATGAAAAGTTTGCCTATGTCACAAGTGAAAATTCAATAGAAGTGTTTAAAAAAACTTTATGAGGGACAGAGCAAAAACATGAGATAAACTCAGAAACCACTGCGAGGCATGAACAGCTGGCAGAAACTAAGCTGTTTTACCTTCTGCCTCTGTCTTTTCCCAGTTGACACTGGCCGGTGTTAGTCCCTAGCATGAGACCTGATCATAGTAACAGTACTAGGGGATGCCTAACAATTTTAAGAACTCCCTCTAAGCATTTCTATGATCAGGTCTCACATTAGGGAAGCAGTTAACATGTTTATCTTTTTCCCAGTATCACAACATAATGCTCTGTGCACTGCAAATATTTCCAAACCATTCTTCAAATGTTCATTTAAAGTAGGACTGAATAATCCTCCAGTACTAATATTACATAATTTCTATTTATAGTCTAATTTCTGGGTCCATTCCCATTTTTTGGTCCTGTAACTATTCTGTCAGATCTTAAAAAATAAAAAAATTCTGTAGACTGTGTTTTAACCAGCTTATATAAAATAGTGATTTCCTGCGACGGAGCATATTGCTTAAATGTTCAGATATTCTCAGTTGTAGGTCTTAATGTTTTTATTTTATTTATTTATTTATTTTTTACATTTGTTAACCGGGTTAGTCTGTCTGGGTTCTTAGAAGCCCTTTTTCAGCAAAGACCCGAGGAGAAAAGCTCCCAAAAATTTATTTATTTATTTGAAATTTGTTTGCCAGGATGGTCCAATTGGGCCAAGGAGCCTGTTTTCAAAGGAGTCCTGGGGAGAAAAGCTGCATAGATACATTATGTTAAACAACAGGTTATTACAATACAAGATGACTACATGAAGCAAAAGAGTATGTTAGTACAATTTGGAGAGAGAAAAAACAGAGTTGTATCACAATTAGTACCGTTTACAAATATAAAGTCACTATCATTGCTAATAAAGATATTAAGTCTAAACAGTAATAAGTAGGTATTTACAAGTCTAAGCAGTAATACGTAGGTATTTACAAGTCGATTAAACTAGGTAGTTATTTACAATATGTATGTTGCCCCAGAGGAAATGTAATCAGTGGGTGAAATATTTTTGAATTTAGTTATGATAAGAGGAGAGGGGGAGAAGGGGTAGTGAGTGAGGTAGCTGCTGGGGATGTTATGCAGGATGGGAACATGAGCATTCCCAGAGAGATGTTAGGTGTGAGTGGAGCAGAGTTTTAAAGGTGGATGGGCTGCTGGTGAGGCGAATTTGAGGTGGGAGGGAGTTCCAGAGGCGTGCCAAGGAAAAAGAAAGTAGAAGTTTGCCAGCAGGACGAGCAGGCTTGTGAAGTTCAATCAGATTCTGAGCATTGGTTCTTAGCAGTCTGTTAGGTTCGTGCATTTTAAATGTTGAGGCAAAGGAGGGGCAGAGAGAGGGACTGAAAATGAGTTTATGGGCAAGGATTAATTGAGAATAGATAAGGTAGTTTGGCATCTCTAGCCAGTTTAGATTATGGAGGGCAATACATTGGTGAGTGGAGGATTTGTGTCCAGTGGCAAATTTGGCAATTTTGTTGTAGCAAGAAGAGAGTTTTGTTTTAATAGAAGATTGTAGGTTGGTTAGAAGTGGGGCACCATAAAGGAGAGAAGGAATGAGATATGTGGTAGCGAGAAGGAATCGTGTAGATGGAGTAAGATAGCGAATGTGGTGGTAGAACATACCAGGCTTCTGGTGTGTTTTTTTGATATTTATATGTATATGGGTATCAAATTTGAGCTGGTTGTCAATGAGTACCCTTAAGAGTTTTACACTGAGTACTACCTCAAGAGAAGAGTTATTCTGACTGGTTATGGAGAATGAATTAACATTGATAGTTGTAGTTTTGGAAGGGGTGAATATCATGAGTTTGGTTTTTGATGCATTAAGTGCCAGGTGGTTATCTAGCATCCATTGTTCAGTGGATGAAAAGGCATCTTGGGTTAGTTTTATGAGGGTGGGAGTGGAGTTAGTAGAACAGATAATTGTTGAATCATCTGTATATTGGATGATTTGTGCATTAGGGATGGCAAGGTGGAAGTCATTTATGAAAATATTGAACAATAGGGGACCTAAAATGGAACCCTGGGGTACACCAGTAGGAGTGTTGAGGAATGGGGAAATGGCTTTCTTCCATTTGACTGCTTGTTGCTTATTGGAAAGATATCTGGTAAACCAGTTGATAGCAAGGGGTGATAGATTTAGGTTGGAGAGTTTGGATAGGAGAAGGGTGTGAGAGATGGTATCAAATGCTTTGGAAAGGTCTAGAAGGAGGGTGGATACAGTACATCCGGAGTCACGGGCTTTATTCACAGTTTCAAAAAGGAGAGTAGTGCGGTAGTAGTACTGTGACCAGGCCAGAATCCATGTTGAGTGGGAGTTAGTAGGTGACTGCCAATGAGGTAGGGTAATAGTTGTAGGTGGATACACCTTTCAAGTAGTTTAGAGATGGGAGATAAGATGGTGATAGGCCTAAAATTGGAGATGTTATTATTTTTTCCTCCTTTGTGGAGGGGAATAATGTAGGCTTTTTGCCAGAGTTGGGGTATGTAGCTTTCTTGGATTGACCGGTTTATAAGAATACAGATGGGGAAGGCAATAGCATCTGCAGTTGTCTTTAGGAAGAATGAAGGGGTATTGTCGGGGGCAGTGGAGCATGGTTTTAATTTCTGAATGAGTTTTTTTATAGTTGATACTGGGATGGGTTTTAGAGAGAAGTGAGGAAGGTGGGAGTTGGAACTATCAGATGATGAGGAGATAGTGGAAGGTGTGGTTGAGTAAGAAGATTTTTTGAGAAGGATGATGGTTAGTTTGGTTATGGAGTCAGTGAAGAAGTTGTTAAATTGGGAAGCTAAGTTGATATCAGAAGCTTTGTGGTCAGGGCAAGGGTTCTCTTTTTTGCCTGGGTTTAAGAGAGTAGAGATACTATTCCAGAATGTTCTAGGGTTTGCCTTGTGATTATTTTGGAGTGTGGTATAGTAGGATTTGCGGAGCATTTTATATTCATTTAGGGTGACTAGGGATTTGTTTTTATGATGGTGTTTCAAGGCTTTATCACAGAGGTGCATAATTACTAATGCGTATTTTGATAGCCAGGGGACAGTGTTGCTTTTAATTCTTTTAGATTTCAAAGGGGCAAAGGTGTCTAGGAGGTTTAGAAATGTTGTATTAAAGTAGGTGATGGGCTCATCAAGGGGAAGAAGTTTTAGAGGATTCCAGATGAATTGCTTCAGTAGGTCAGAGAAGGTGTTAGGGTTGAAATGTTTTAATGAGCATATAGAGATGGTGGTATGAGACAGTTGTAGGAAGGAAGAGTGACGATGAGCGAAAATGGGGAAGTGATCACTGAGGGAGTCAGGGAGGGTACCGCTACTGGAGATAAGATGTGGGTGGGATACCAGAATCCAGTCAAGAATACTTCCAGAGGAATAGTCTTTTGAAGGTCTGGTTGTGGTGTTGATAAACCTCTACAACTTCCACCAGCTAATGTTTAAGGAGTTGTTGGGGGATTGAATAGAGGACCAATTAATATTTACGTCACCTAAGATTATAGTCTCATTGGTTATGCTGGTGGAGAACCAAGAGAGAATATCCTCAAGGATAGGGATATTGTCTCCAGGAGGTATAATAGAGAGAGGCTATGCATATGGATTTATGCTTGTTCAATTTGAGTGTAGCTGGAATTAGCTCAGCATTGGCAAATTGGGGGATGGGCTTGCTATATGGAGTAACTGAAAGGTAGGAAGAGTAGAGGAGAGCAACCCCACCACCTTTTTTGTGGGTTCTGTCTTTTCTAATGATACGGTAGTTTGGGGGGGTTATTTCAGAATCTTTTAGGGAGGGTTTTAACCATGTTTCAGAGACTTGACAATATGTCAGGTTGGTTATGGAGAAGCCAAGCATGGATGGTGGGGATTTTGTTGCATATACTTTGTGCACTCAGTGCTGCAAAGGAGAGGGTTTTCCCTGATGGAGGGAGTATAGAGGGCAGGGTAGAAGTGTGAATGGGAGAGGGACCAGGGTTGGGGTGTATATCTCTGGAGAGAAGGGTGGTGATAAGTTGGTGAATATGGAAGTACAGGTATTCAGGCTGTTTGGTGTCTTGGTTGAGCGATACATATTTTATCTGTATAGTGGTAATTAGGGTTGAACTGATGTACTTATAGGAGGGAATGAGTTTAAAGGGGAAGAGTAGGGTGGAGTTGAAGATGCATAAATAAGGTTTTATGAAGGTAGAGGAGAATGTGTGATGATTAGGGATTGAGTTTGTAGTATGAAAATGGGGGGAGTGAAAGGTGTTAAGGGGTCTTGTGAGGTAGGTTAGATAGGACAAACTAAGTAGTAGCAGTGTGTGGGTTAGAAGTAAGGTTGGTTTTGTAAGCATGATGATAATATAGGGTTTGGGTGGGGGAGTGTGATGTATAAGTGGCAGTTGGGTGGACTGGAATGGGTGTGGGTAGGTGTTATGATGTGATCTATGGGGTGGGGCAGAGGGATGTGATTAGTGGACTAGGTGGAGAGCGTGTAGCAGCTGGGTGGGACAGAGATTTAAAGATTGGACTAGGGGAGGATTTGATTGGTGGAATAGGTGTGGCAGCTAGGGTATAAATCTAAATGTAGTGGGGGCAGGTGAGAATTGGGGGCAGGGTAGGGGAGCAAAGTGAGCCTGCAGGGTGAACGGAGCAGGAATAGCCAAGAAGAAGGAAGAAGATGGAAACAATCAGTGAGGGCAGGAGTAGAAGCACAGAGGTAAGGAGGCACAAGGGATAGACACAGGGCACTATGTGTATGGGTGGGAGGAAACAGAGAATATACAGGGATATGGAGGGAGATATTCAGGTAGAATAGTGCAGGTGAAGGTAAACTGAAAAGTTCTCTGCATAAAAAAATGAGGTGAGAAAAATTTATTAGAGGGTGGATGCTGTCACCTATTGGCCAAACTGGGAAATTACAGTGTTAGGCACAGCACTTAGAGGGGTAGGATGGGATGGAGCTAATGGAGCAAAGGGAGCCTAGGTCCGTGTTGGGCTGCTGGCTAGAGCATACAGAGTCACAAAACAACAGGTAAGTGGGATAAGATAAGTACACAAATGATACATACACTCATATTCTGGTTCTTGGGGTTAAGCAGAGTAGTTTCCAAAAGCACTGCAGGATTCCTTCAGATAGTTCTTTCAAGAGGGGAAGCCAAGGTACTATGTAGGAACAGTAGGACGTCTGGGGTAGTTTAATGCAGTAAAAGCAAGCTGTAAAGTAACAAAAAGAGGTTAATTGGTACTATAGAACTAAAGAGTAGTAAAGGGCTCTGAGAGGGAGGACTGCAGGTAGATAGTGTTGTTTGTGTAAAAATGGGTAGCCCAGGAGTGGGGAGAAGTGAGGGTGTATGTTTGTAGGAACTATGGAGTAAGGGAAGACTATGGAGGAGGATAGGAATAATAAAATGAGTTAATCTGGAACAGATAGGTAATACAAGACAGTAGCACGTCAAACCTGGGCTGGAGACTGTGTATCATAGTAATGTAGAAAACAAATCAATGATGCCTAAAACATGTACCCACTGATTGCATTTAAACACAGAGTAGGGCAAAAATGTCCAGTCATGGTGTTAGGTAGAGAAACATCTAACAATTAAATGCATTAACACACAGAGTAGGGCAGAATTCACATTGCAAGTACATTAGATGTTAACAGATAACCAGCAGTTTGGGATCCAACCCCAGAGTGGGGCATCAATTTCAATTGCAGAAACAGACAAAAATGAGGACAAACAAAGGATTATTGAACCCTCTCCTCTTTCTTAACTTCTTCTTCTTCTTTTTTCGGCTTTTTCCCGGTTAGGGGTCGCCACAGCAGAATACCTGTCCGCTCATGATTGGCAGTGGAGTTTTACGGTGTCGAGTTGCCAGCCCGGCACCCAGCCTTCCACAGAAGGCACACACTCACACCTACGGCCAATTTAGAGTGTCCAATCCACTTACAGCATGTCTTTGGGATGTGGGAGGAAACGGGAGTACCCGGAGGAAACCCACGTGACCACAGGGAGGACATGCAGACTTCGCACAGAAGGCACCCCAGCCGAGGATCGAAACAGAGAACCTCTTGCTGTGAGGCGACAACACTAACTGCTGCACCACCATGGCCACCCCCTCTCCTCTTTCTTAACACTACTAATTAAAGAAATAAATCAATTCTACGTATAGGCTTACAGTTACAAAAATGACAGCAGTGCGAACAGTGGAGTTATTAGAGGCTGAAACACAGTAACTGGTGAGCAAAATGTAAATCGGGGCAGTAGCAACACAACACGTGCAGCAGAAGAATAGGATACAATTAAAAAGTCCGGCCACGGTGTTAGGTAGAGATACGCTAACATGAGAGAGTGGCAGCCTGCTTTTATGGCGCGGTTATAATGCAGAAGCAGCAGAGCAACGTGGAAGCCACTAAAAGTGTCTAATAGGATACCGGGCCTGTGAATGTTCATTAAGTAATGCAGCAGGTAGGGAAAAGTACAGTTTTGTACCTACCATAAATGTAGATGTTCGAAGATCCACATTGCTGCAGTCCTTACACTTGGGTAGTCCGCTGTCCTCGGTCGGCCCGAATATCAAAGTATATGGCTGACGTCGGTCAAGGCGCATTAGACTGACATCAGGACGTCAGGGTACAAATGCGCATGACCGACGTCATATCCTCAGTCTTTTCTTGCCCCAGATGTCAGAAGACCCCAAAAAGAAAGGTCAAAACCAAAATACAGCAACCAACCAACCCACCACCCCTGCACTAATAATATGTACAATATATACAATAAACACAATATTTACAACCCAACCCACACAACCACCTCTAACTACAGAGGGAAGGAGGAGAATTGGACTGCAGCAATGTGGATCTTCGAACATCTACATTTATGGTAGGTACAAAACTGTACTATGTTCTTCATCTCACATTGCTGCAGTCCTTACACTTGGGTAGAATCCCAAAGCAGAGGTAAGGGAGGATGGCAAAACTATAAAGCAGCAGGAGCTGCCAAAATGCCCTGTAAAATAGCAGTGGCAAAACCAGCCCTAGATTTAGAGTAAAGTGGAAGGTGATAATGCTTAGAGAAAGTATGCACTGAACTCCAAGTAGCTGCCTCCAAAATATCTTTAGTTGCCACCCCCCTTAAAAAAGCTGTCGAAGTGGCAGTAGCCCTAGTGGAATGAGTTCTAATCCCAGCTGGAATCTCCTTACCATGATGGGAATAACAGAAAGCAATGCAAAACCCAATCCACTTAGAAATAGTTTGTTTGGACACAGGCTTGCCCTGAGAACTCAAAGCAAAAGAAACAAATAACTGCTGAGACTGCCTGAACCCTTTAGTTCTGCTCAAATAATATCGCAACTGCCTGTTTACATCTAAAGTGTGCAAAATCTTTTCCCCTTTATTTTGGGGATTTGCATAAAAAGTAGGCAAATGAATAGTTTGGTTTAAAGCCACACTAGAAACCACTTTAGGCATAAAGGAAGGATTAGTAAAAGATACCCTATCCTTATGGAAAATTAAGAAAGGCTCAACTGCCATAAGGGCCTGTAATTCAGAAACCCTTCTTGCAGAGGTAATGGCCAACAAAAAAGCAGTCTTCCATGATAAATATTTCAACTCGGCAGTAGCTGCAGGCTCAAAAGGTTGTAGAGTGAGTTTCTCCAACACAAAATTGAGATCCCAAGCAGGAGTAGGAGCTCACGGGGGTCTTATATTCTTTGCCCTCTAAGAAATTGCTTGAACAAAGGATGAGAAAACAATGGTGGGTCACAGTCATAGTGAGCAGAAATTGCAGCAGCATGAACCTTAATAGAAGAGAAGGACAAACCTTTGTCCAGTAACTCAGTAAGATATTGAAGAGCCACACTTAAATTAGGCTCAGAAACATCAAATTCATTTGCTGCACTCCAAAATAAAAATCTCTTCCATTTATCTGCGTACACTTTCCTTGTACTAGGCCTTCTGGCTTCCAAAATAACATTCAAAACTCGCTGTGGAAGTTGAGACCCTCCAGGGTTCAAAACAGAATATGCCAGGCTGTTAGGTGAAGAGAGTGAAGTTTGATATTGAGTAAATGACTGTTCTCCTGAGACAGCAGGTGTGGAATCGAAGGCAAAGGCCATGGAGGCTCCCGTACCAGACTTCTCAGTAAAGGGTACCAGTGCTGTCGAGGCCAATCTGGAGCTATTAAAATCATCCTTGGCTTGTCCTGTCTGACCTTTAGGAGTACCTTTGGGAGGAGAGGCAGAGGTGGAAAGGCATACACATGAAGACTGCTCCAATTGAAAGAAAGAGCATCCACTTTCCAGGCTGTGGGATGAAACCTTTTGTGCAAAACTTTGGCAGCTGGTAGTTTAGTGGAGAAGCGAACAGATCTATGTCTGGAGTTCCCCATGACACTGTCAATTTCTGAAATACATGAGGATCCAATTTCCACTCGTGGGGATCCATAATTCGTCTGCTCAACACATCTGCTAAGGAGTTCTGTGCTCCCGGCAGAAACCTTGCCTGAAGATGTAGCTGTAAACTGAGAGCAGTCTCCCACAAAATCATTGCTTGCCTGCATAGAGGATAAGAATGTGTTCCCCTTGCTTGTTGATGTACCACATGACAGTTGTGTTGTCTGTTAGAATCAACACCTGCCCTGTAAGAAGTAAATCCTTGAAAGCTATTAATGCAAATTGGACTGCTAACATCTCCTTCAGGTTGATATGTAGATGTTGTAGTCTGGCAGGCCACGTGTCTTGTATCCACTTTCCATTTAGATGAGCTCCCCAAGCTTTGTCTGAGGCATCTGTCGTTAGAATCTGACTCGCCTCTGGCCGGGTCACAGAGAGTCCCTTGTTTAAGTGACATTCCTGAGCCCACCACAAAAATTCCTTTTGAATGCAAGGTATTATCTGAATGACAGTGTCCATATCCTGGCAGTGCTGTGTCCATACATTTTTGAGATACCATTGTAGCTTCCTCATATGCAGTTTGGCATTGGGAAGCACCAGAATACAAGATGCCATGAACCCCAAGGCTTGAAGGACTGTCCTTGCAGTCAGCCTGGACTGATGAGACAATTGATGGAAGTAAAGGGAAAGATTCTTTTGTTTGTCCGGGGTCAAAAGGCCATCTGGGATGCTGTATTCAGTCTTACACCCAGAAAGCACATGTCCTGAGAGGGTACTAGA
This sequence comes from Protopterus annectens, assembly GCF_019279795.1. NCBI lineage: Eukaryota > Metazoa > Chordata > Ceratodontiformes > Protopteridae > Protopterus > Protopterus annectens. The sequence continues at coordinate 1,999,132,390 of NC_056739.1, forward strand.
CTGGACTTTATTTCGTTCACAGAATACCCCAGGCATCTTAGCACTGCTATCACATATTGCAAATGATGAAGAAGTTCGTCCTTCCTTGAGCCAGAATCAGGCAATCGTCCAAATAAGGATAAATCTGTATTCCTTTTAGCCTGAAGAAAGCTATCACTGGAGCCAGAACTTTCGTGAACACTCTGGGCGCAGTAGATAAGCCAAAGGGCAATGCAGAAAACTGATAATGAGAAGTCCCAGCCAGCAGATACTTCCTGCAACTTAGTCTGATAGGAACATGAAGGTAAGCCTCCTTGAGATCCAGAGTTACCATCCAGTGATCTTTGCCCAGCAGAGGTAAAAGCTGTTGTAACGTCAACATTTTGAACTTGGGAATGTCCAGATAAGTGTTGAGGATAGATAAATCCAAAATTGGTCTCCACGTGTTCCCCTTCTTTGGTACTAGGAACAGGCGAGAATAAAATCCTAGGCCCACTTCTGGCAGAGGGACCGGCTGTATGGCCCCTATTTGAAGTAGCAGAGAAATTTGTTTGTGAGCCTCTATTCTTTGTTGAGGAGGAACGTCTGGCATGCCCTTGAAAGGAGGCAAGGTATGGAAATAAAACTTGTAACCTTGGTGTATGATATCCAATACCCATCTGTCTTGGGTAATTAAACTCCAATTTTCCTTGAAAAGTGCCAACCTTCCTCCCAAAGGTGCTGCCAGACGAGAAGGCTCTGGCAGCTGAAAAGGTAGGTCATTGGGCCTGTTTACGAAAGGACTGACCCCTGCCCTCACCCGAAGACTGTGCAGGTGAACTCCCTGTTCTAGGCCTGTAAGAGCCCTGAGCTCTGCCCCTACCACGTCTAGATCTACCCCTAGACTGGGAATCATAAGAAGGATACGTCCACCCCTTGGTAGGCCAATTCCTACTAAACTTAGGAGGCTGAACCTGCAAAAAATCTTTAACAGTCTGCATAGACTTAGCCTTGTCTTCCATTTTCTTTAAGACTGCCTCCACAGGAGAACCAAACAACACATCAGACTGTAAAGGAGCATCTAAAATCCTTGTCTTAACATGGTCAGATAAATTCTGATCCCTCAGCCAGGCGTGCCTGCGAAGAACTGACCCAGTGGCAGCCACCCTAGAAGAGGCTTGTACAGCATCAAAACCACATTGCAAAGAATGCTTACCCACCTGTTCAGAGACATGTACCAAATCCTGTAATTCCTTACACTCAATACCTTCCGCCAGAGCATCTACCTTAGACTTCAATTGAGAAAGTAGATAGTTTTGGTATTTCAACATGTGAAACTGGCAATTCAAAGCCCTCATAGCTAAGGTGGAAGAAGTATAGACTTTCTTTCCCCATCTATCCAAAGCCCTGGCCTCTTTATCTGGAGGAACCGGATTTTTCACAACAGAAGCCTTGACACCCTTAGGCCCTTGACTAACAGTTTCTGGGTCCGCCCTAGGACTCAAAGATATTTATGAGCTTCAGGCACCCTGTAATACCTATCCGGTTTAACAGGAGCAGGAGGCAAAGAATCAGGATTAAGAGAAGCCTCTGCAAACACATCTTCCACAACATCCAGAACAGGAGGTATAGCCAAAGGCCTATGCTGGGGTAAAAACAAAAATTCCCTGAGCCTTTTCCTGGAATCAGAGAAGTCCTGACCTTCCCACTTAAAATGTTCCCTCATGGAATGAAGAGTCTCTGAAAAGAAAAATCCTCTGGAGGAGAAGCGGAAGGAGTAGAATCATCCACATCAGAATCAGAATAAGGAGAATACTCCTGCAAGTCTTCAGCCAAGACTCTGAAACATCGAAGCCTGCTCAAAACTCCCCAACTCTGGTTCCACCCTAGGCCTCTTATCAGGAGGGGCAAAGAACCTCTAATTAAAGTAATTAAATCTTCTGCCATTTTAAGCATGTGCTTCTTGGGCACAGATCCTGATGAACTAGGAGTGACACCAACAGAAGCTAAACCTGGCCTGCCTCTGGGAGAAGCCTTGGAAACAGCAGGAGAGGGCCTAACCACCCTAGGAAGGGAGGGGAGTACAGTAACCTGAGAAGCCCCTTCAGCCTGACCTGCCTCCTGAGAGGCCACATCCTGCAATAACAAAGTCTCCCCCTGGGACTCCAGAGAAACCTCCGGTGGAACCCCCGGTTCCACCGACACCTCCAAAGAACCGGTGTCCGGTACGGACGACTCTTCTTGCCTGGGCTTTGTCTTTGCGCTTCTTCGAAGAAGCGGGCGTCGGAGCATCCGACGGCATATTATAATTGCACCGCTTCCCGAAGACTAACCTGGCACAATCTAACCTTCGCTTAATAGTGCGCTTATTGAACCTAGCACAAAAGCGACACCCAACAACGTCGTGCTCAGGCCCCAAACAAGGAATACACAAAGTATGATAATCTCTATGCGGTATCTGTTTCCCACAAGAAATACAGTTATTCACTTTTTCTGACATCCGGTAAACCACTGAGGCAAGAAAAACTAAAATATTCCCAACGGGTACTTAGCCAACTTTGACTCGGTCTGAAACTCAATTCGAAAAATTTCAGAACGCCACGGCACTTGCAACGCTGCTTCTGCATCAGACCATGCGGTAAAAAGACTGAGGATATGACGTCGGTCATGCGCATTTGTACCCTGACGTCCTGATGTCAGTCTAATGCGCCTTGACCGACGTCAGCCATATACTTTGATATTCGGGCCGACCGAGGACAGCGGACTACCCAAGTGTAAGGACTGCAGCAATGTGAGATGAAGAACATCTAGCCATTAAGCTCATTAGAAGGGAATACCCAGCTTGTGAACGCTTGTCATAGGCAGCAATTAGTGAAGCTAGCTACTATGCCTACGGATGGAATACGCAGTATGTGAATGCTCCAATGGAGCCACCAATAACGCTGTCAAGTAAATAAATAAATCAACTAGCAGTTGGAGAAACTAGTCAATCCGCCTGCAGATGGGATACCCAGCATAGGAATACTTCACTGGAGCAGCCTATGGACGCTATTAGATACCTAAGGAAATGAAACAGCAGTTAGGCAAACTAGTCGCTCTGCCTGCAGATATACTACCCGGCCTCTGTGCGCTCCAATGGAGCAGCCTAAGAACACTATTATTTAAAAAGTAAATGCACCAGCAGTTAAAAATAAATACATAAATAAATAAATAACTAGCCGCACAGCCTGTTAGATGGGAGCACTCAGCATAACAACTCACACATAGCTCGGCGATACGGAGCGTACGAACAGTCTAGGTACATCTACAGTACATAAGCAGCATACTGGTGAAACGTCAGGAAAGCCGCTGAAAAATTAAGACTCTGGGCTGAAGTTATGTACACTCAACACAGTCTACTGTAAAAGCATTAAAACAAAAACTAACACAGAACAGCAGACATTGCAAGGGAAAAGCACTATACAAGTGATAATGTCAGGAAGAGCACTCAACAGCAAACATAACAAGGGCAAAAGCCTCCTTTACAAATATATGTACAACTAAAAATACAGCAAAAACACTCACCCGCGAATGGAGCCAGCAGCCGATGGGACAACAGGACTGGAAGGGGCTATAGGTTATTTAAAAATGGCGCCTGTTCTACTGGCGTCTATATATAGACTTAGGAGCGGGAATTGGGCGGGAAGAAGGGGGGATGGACTACTGGTGTCTCTATATAGAATTAGGAGCGGGAATTTGAGCAGGAAAAAGGGGGGAGGGACAGGCAGAGAAGATGGATGGGAGAATGGTGAGCAGGGTGAGGGAAGGATGACAACGGGAGTATGATGGAAGAGCCAAGAAGAAGGAAGAGATGAAAACAATCAGTGAGGGCAGAAGTGGAAGCACAGAGGTAAGAAAACACAGGGGATAGACACAGGGCACTATGTGTATGGGTGATAGGAAACAGAGAATATACAGGGATATGGAGGGAGATATTCAGGTAGAATAGTGCAGGTGAAGGTAAACTGAAAAGTTCTGTACATAAAAAAAAAAATGTGGCGAGAAAAATTTATTAGCGTGTGGATGCTGCCACCTATTGGCCAAACTGGGAAATTACAGTGTTAGGCACAGCACTTAGAGGGGTAGGATGGGATGGAGCTAATGGAGCAAAGGGAGCCTAGGTCCGTGTTGGGCTGCTGGCTAGTGCACGCAGGGTCAAAAAACAACAGGTAAGTGGGATAAGATAAGTACACAAATGGTACATACACTCTTATATTCTGGTTCTTGGGGGGCAGAGTAGTTTCCAAAAGCACCGCAGGATTCCTTGAGATAGTTCTTTCAAGAGGGGAAGCCAATGTACTATGTAGGAACAGTGGGACGTCTGGGGTAGTTTAATGTAGTAAAAGCGAGCTGTAAAGGAACAAAAAGAGGTTAATTGGTACTACAGAACTAAAGAGTAATAAAGGGCTCTAAGAGGGAGGACTGCAGGTAGATAGTAGTGTTTGTATAAAAAATGGGTAGCCTAGGGGTGGGGAGAAGTGAGGGTGTGTGTTTGTAGGAACTATGGAGTAAGGGAAGACTATGGAGGAGGATAGAAATAATAAAGTTAGTTAATCTGGAACAGATAGGTAATACAAGACAGTAGCACATCAAATCTGGGCTGGAGACTGTGTATCATAGTAATGTAGAAAACAAACAATGATGCCTAAAACATGTACCCACTGATTGCATTTAAATACAGAGTAGGGCAAAAAAAGTCCAGTCACGGTGTTCGGTAGAGAAACATCTAACAGTTCAATGCATTAACACACAGAGTAGGGCAGAATTCACATTGCAAGTACATTAGATGTTTACAGATAACCAGCAGTTTGGGATCCAACCCCAGAGTGGGGCAGCAATTTCAATTGTAGAAACAGACAAAAATGAGGACAAACACAGGATTATTGAACCTTCACCTCTTTCTTAACACTATTAATTAAAGAAATAAATAAATTCTACATACAGGCTTACAGTTATAACAATTACAGCAGTGCGAACACTGGAGTTATTAGAGGCTGAAACACAGTAACTGGTGAGCATAACATAAATCAGGGCAGTAGCGACACAACACGTGCAGCAGAAGAATAGGATACAATTAAAAAGTCAGGTCACGGTGTTAGGTAGAGAAACGCTAACATGAGAGAGGGACAGCCCGTTTTATGGTGCGGTTATAATGCAGAAGCAGCGGAGCAATGTGGAAGCCACTTAAAGTGTCTAACAGGATACCGGGCCTGTGACCGCTCATTAAGTAAAGCAGCAGGTAGGGAAACTAGCCATTAAGCTCATTAGAAGGGAATACTCAGCTTGTGAACACTTGTCATAGGCAGCAATTAGTGAAGCTAGCTGCTATGCCTACGGATGGAATGCCCAGTATGTGAACGCTCCAATGGAGCCACATATAACGCTGTTAAGTAAATAAATAAATCAACTAGCAATTGGAGAAACGAGTCGATCTGCCTGCAGGTGGGATACCCAGCATGGGAACACTTCAATGGAGCAGCCTGCGGACACGATTAGATACTTAAGGAAATGAAACAGCAGTTAGGCAAACTAGTCGCTCTGCCTGCAGATATACTACCCGGCCTCTGTGCGCTCCAATGGAGCAGCCTAAGAACACTATTATTTAAAAGGTAAATGCACCAGCAGTTAAAAAAATAAATAAATAACTAGCCGCACAGCCTGTTAGATGGGAGCACTCAGCATAACAACTCACACATAGCTCGGCGATACGGAGCGTACGAACAGTCTAGGTACATCTACAGTACATAAGCATCATGCTGGTGAAACATCAGGAAAGCCGTTGAAAAATTAAGACTCTGGGGTGAAGTTATATACGCTCAACACAGTCTACTGTAAAAGCATTAAAACAAAAACTAACGCAGAACAGCAGACATTGCAAGGGCAAAAGCACTATACAAGTGATAATGTCAGCAAGAGCACTCAACAGCAAACATAACAAGGGCAAAAGCACTATACAAGTGATAATGTCAGGAAGAGCACTCAACAGCAAACATAACAAGGGCAAAAGCACTATACAAGTGATAATGTCAGGAAGAGCACTCAACAGCAAACATAACAAGGGTAAAAGCACTATACAAGTGATAATGTCAGGAAGAGCACTCAACAGCAAACATAACAAGGGCAAAAGCACTATACAAGTGATAATGTCAGGAAGAGCACTCAACAGCAAACATAACAAGGGCAAAAGCACTATACAAGTGATAATGTCAGGAAGAGCACTCAACAGCAAACATAACAAGGGCAAAAGCACTATACAAGTGATAATGTCAGGAAGAGCACTCAACAGCAAACATAACAAGGGCAAAAGCACTATACAAGTGATAATGTCAACAAGAGCACTCAACAGCAAACATAAGAAGGGCAAAAGCACTATACAAGTGATAATGTCAGCAAGAGCACTCAACAGCAAACATAACAAGGGCAAAAGCCTCCTTTACAAATACACGTACAACTAAAAATATAGCAAAAACACTCACCCACGAACGGAGCCAGCAGCTGATGGGACAACAGGACTGGAAGGGGCTATAGGTTATTTAAAAATGACGCCTGTTCTACTGGTGTCTTTATATAGACTTAGGAGCGGGAATTGGGCAGGAAGAAGTGGGGAGGGACTACTGGCATCTCTATATAGACTTAGGAGCGGGAATTTGGGCAGGAAAAAGGGAAGAGGGACAGGTAGAGAAGATGGACGGGAGAATGGTGAGTAGGGTGAGGGAAGGATGACAACGGGAGTATGATGGAAGAGCCAAGAAGAAAGAAGAAGATGGAAACAATCATTGAGGGCAGGAGTGGAAGCACAGAGGTAAGGAGGCACAGGGGATAGACACAGGGCACTATGTGTATGGGTGGGAGGAAACAGAGAATATACAGGGATATGGAGGTAGATATTCAGGTAGACTAGTGCAGGTGAAGGTAAACTCAAAAGTTCTGTGCATAAAAAAAAAATGAGGTGAGAAAAATTTATTAGAGTGTGGATGCTGCCACCTATTGGCCACACTGGGAAATTTCAGTGTTAGGGACAGCACTTAGAGGGGTAGGATGGGATGGAGCTAATGGAGCAAAGGGAGCCTAGGTCCATGTTGGGCTGCTGGCTAGTGCACGCAGGGTCAAAAAACAACAGGTAAGTGGAATAAGATAAGTACACAAATGGTGCATACACTCTTATATTCTGGTTCTTGGGGGGAAGCAGAGTAGTTTCCAAAAGCACCGCAGGATTCCTTGAGATAGTTCTTTCAAGAGGGGAAGCCAAGGTGCTATGTAGGAACAGTGGGACATCTGGGGTAGTTTAACGTAGTAAAAGCAAGATTCTTATATTCTGGTTCTTGGGGGGAAGCAGAGTAGTTTCCAAAAGCACCGCAGGATTCCTTGAGATAGTTCTTTCAAGAGGGGAAGTCAAGGTACTATGTAGGAACAGTGGGACGTCTGGGGTAGTTTAACGTAGCAAAAGGAAGCCACGAATAGAGTCAACAGCCGATGGGACAACAGGACTGGAAGGGGCTATAGGTTGTTTAAAAAATAACTCAGAGACTCCCCAGACTCTTGAATAGATTGCCCATACATGTCAAGCAGAATGCCTCCTTGGCCCTCTTCAAAAGGAACTTTGACGATTGGATGGGAGAAAGGAAATTCACCCCGGGGATCACGTCAGTCGCCCTGTTAGACAGGGGTCCAGGGAAGTCAATAGTGTGGGAAGAAATAGCTAGGGAATTGTTATGGCTAGGCTTGTATAGGCCCTAGGGCTGATAGCCTAGTACCAACCTATGAACCTATGAATAACCTATAAAAATAAAAATAAAAAGTTTAAGTAAGCAAATAGTAAGAACAAAGATAAACACAGATCACGTTTTAAGTATGCATACTTCTAAAGTAAGTAATTACATAACATGCAATAAAGGAATATATTGAATGGATAAAAATACAATACAATACACATATGGACATTTTCACGTAGTATGGCAAGAAACTAAGCAGAAATATGGTAAGACTAAGGTCAGTAAATTGCTGAACCAAGGTACTAGGCATGAAATAAGTAAATATACAGATAAAGTTGTGTGGACTTTGGAAGTAACAAGGGATTAT